>NC_081785.1:4022111-4322111 GCF_963082965.1 Carassius carassius
AAACAAATAACATTTTTATTATATTATAAAATAAAATGATGCATGTCTGTCAATTTCTGGAAATTGTCGAAAATATCTGTCAGAAAAAAATCTAAGTCCACAGGTCCAAAAATGCCCATATTTGAATAAATATGCTTCTGAAACTATTAGCACCTTCATCAAAATCATAATTATAAATTCTGACATCTCTTATTTGACTTGGCAGCAACGTAAACTGCCACATCTTTCAGCAGCTAGCAAACTCTAGTGCAAACAAGTGCTATGGATTGAAAGCACATTTTTTCTTTGTTTTACGGAATATAGAGATTATTTATAAGTATTCCTTTGTCATTAACATCAAAACACGCACATTAATTGTTGCTGTTACCATAAAATTCTTAAGTTTAACATACAAATTAATGACTTAAATTATTTCAAATGAGAGATATTTATTTTATGATAATTCCGACACAACGCGATGACATTCTTAATAGCAAGCTAATACAAATGGTTGTGCTCAATTGCAATTGATTTCCTGCACAGAACATTAGTGAGCATTTACAGAGTGCTAATACTATGGTGAATGAATTTTCTGGACTCTCTTTTGGGAGTACAGGGCGAGCTGCCAACAGTGTTAATGCAGGTTTGGAGCAGGCACAGTGCCCGCTGCTATAAATAAAGGTTGGCTGGGTGGTTGCATGGACTGTAGACACCATTTAAGGTTGATCTACAAGAAGGAAGATTTGAGCTTTCTAAAATAAGGAGATGAGGAGAGAGTGGCCTATACAAAACACTACAGTGAGATCTGACCTCTCACAAACACCTACAGCACAACCTGGAACGAAGGGAGTGAGCCAATATATATTGTAATGACTTAAATAGAAAAATGATGCGGATAAGTTAATAAGCAGAAATATCTTTTAGAATAAAGTTTCATATCTAAATGCCAAGATGCAATCATCATGAATTTTTAACTTTAATTTGCAAATGTAAAACAATATACAGGTATATAACATGTATTTATTTTTTATATTTAAATCTATTTATTTTGCTTTATTTTATGCATGATTAATCTTATTATCAATGCCTGAACTGAACAATGAGATAATTAAAAACCATTATTAACAATTGAGCAAAAGCTGATAATAACTGAGCACTAATCAGCATATTATAATTTTTGAAGGATTATTTGACACCATAGACTGGATAAATGAGATACATTTTTTAATGAATGCCTGAGAAAAAAAAAAAATCTTATAATCTTTTAGAGGAATAACTTCCATTAGAGGAATAAATTACATTATAATATATATTAAAATAAAAAACAGTTATTTTAAATTGTAAAAATATTTCTTAATAATGTTTTGCTGTATTTTTGATTCAATAAAAGCAGTCTGGGTGAGCATAAGAGACTTATTTAAAAAACATTAAAGGATCTTATAATGAATAATCTTTATGATATTAAATCATAATAATGATTAAAAATTGAAGCTTTAGAATGGCTATCCAAAAATTTGATGGCAATAAATCCAATTTAAAAGGATTTAAGCAGCAGTTAATAATCAAGCTTAATTTTGTTAATATAACTTAAAAAAATGTTTTATTCGATGTTATTATTTAGAATAGGAATATGCCTCCATGCACTGTTTGTATATTTTTCACTCAAGGAAGAATGGATCTTAATCCGTTTACACATAATCAGAGTTTAGTCTCATTTCCTAAGGCAGCACATTTTGCAGGATGAATCAGTTTCTCAATGTGAGAGAGTGTGAATACTACTATAGCTTTTATTAGTATAAATTACATTTATGTTATTTTTAGCAAAAATTCTAGTAATTGTGTTGTGATTTTGCCATTTTTTATTAGTTTTTTTTTTTATTAAATGTTATTTTTAATTAAGTTAAAATAAATGAAAATGAAAATTGGAAACTAGCTGAAATAAAAAGGAATGGTGTTTTTTTTAAGTCCTGGAAGCAACAAGCTTAGCAAATTCCCTCTGTAATTGGACCAAAAAACAAACAAACAAAAAAGGACGCAGATACATTACTCTCGCCTGCTGACCTTTACCACTGTCAGAACTTCTGTGAAATTGGCCTTTGTGGTATGTCTCCTCCAGTGCTAAAATGAAACCACTGGCTCATAACCGTGCTTGTGTGTGGTGACTGTGTGAAGGTAGAAAGACTTATAGCCTTATGCAACTGTTTTTTGTAAAGGTGAGCTTTAGCCATTACAGACTGCAATGTGTTCTGTGCAGGACTGTTTGTGTGTGTGTGTGTGTGTGTGTGTGTGAGAGAGAGAGAGAGCTGTTGTGTCATTGTGCTGTAATCTCTGCGTTCTGCAGCAGTGCAGGTATGTCTCACCTGGTAGCAGCAAATCACTGCACAGTCTGCTGTGAACAGATGATCCATGACTGCAAGATCACAACACAGTGTTACACACACACAAACACACATATTTACCAGGCTTTCGACTTCTATTATTGTTCATTTAAGCTAATATGTAAGTGCTTTTTTACAGAGGTTAGGTTTTGAGAGTCTAATTATAATTAGCTTTATATAAAATAAATATATATATAGATTTTTAAATAATACTTAATATATTATATATATATATATATATATATATATATATATATATATATATATATATATATATATAAAATGTACAAAATTATGTAAAACAAAAAAATAATTAAAACTATAATTAATACATTATTTGTTAGTCTCTGCGAGTTTAAAAAAATAACTACTTCTAATTAATATAGAAATAATAAAAAATGTATAGAATAATGTAATACTTTGTATTTTTTTTCTTTCATAATTTAGGTTTTGTGTTATATTATCAAGTCAAGTCAAGTCTGCTTTATTGTCAATTCTTCCACATGTACAGTACATACATACAGAGAAGAGCCCCGGTGCACACAGATAACATTAACATTAAAGCCTAAAAAACTAGATCAAAAATAAAATGTAGATAAAACTATACAATAAGGGAATGTAAAAAAAAAAGACATAATAAAATTAAAAATAAAGTTAAATAAAGCTGCGCAAGGCACATGGCAGATAGAGTGTAAACTAGTGAAATGAACAAACAGTGCAGATAAAAAGATTTTAGTGTAAAGGGCACAATAGCAGTTATTTTATTTAATTGACTGATGAGGTAGTAGAGTGACGTCAGTTCCATGCTGAATGAGGTAGTGAGCAGACCAATGCTGCACAAAGTGACTGGTGCATGACATCGTATGTTATCGGGGGGGGACCTGGGGTTGTGGGATATATAATAACATAAAATCTATGTTATGCCCTCTGTTATATAAATTGTTTAGTGTATGTGCCAAACAATCCACAGAACCTTAGAGTTAGACATCACCATCTGTGCCCTCTTGGTCTACGCCTCCTAAATACTGACATATCCATCCCAAAAGGGTGTGTGTATGTGTGTGTGTAAATATACACACACTATAAATACAGAGCCACTGTCAGTGTTGTGTTATCAATGATGGGAATTAAACCATCTGGGGAATAAATCACATCCACAGCAGGGTGTGAGTGGAAAAAAGGAATATCCATATCCTGCCAAAAATATCTTTTTGTATTCAGACATGCCAGTGGATGAGATCCAATCCAAATGATATATCTGAGTTGTGCTACATAGACACATTGAAGTTTTCAACTGAACATGTTATTTTATGTGGTAAGGAAATCATAACCTCGCCAACAGTGTCTACTGAAGTTAATGCACATCTACGGTGTGCTAGAGGTAAAACAGCCAGTCCTTGTAATTAAACTCTGCATATCGCTATTCATACAGTTTATGGTGTATAAACATATACAAATCCATGGTGTATACTATACTGTATCAATAACCGCAAACTCAAAACAGATGTCAATCCTATTTCCTGCTATCCCCTGATGCAGAATGCTGAGATATATTTTACAACTCCCTACATTCTTGTTTAACTATATACTAGATCACAGAAAGCCAATACGATCACTGAGAAATTGCCTTGCATCTTTGAGGCTTGGAGTAAGAATAAAACTTCAGGTGGGTTGGCAATATGCACTTCTAGATTTATTGGCCTACCCCATATTCACAGGAGGCTTATTTAGGACCCCATGGACTCGCGTTTAATACAGTTTTCCTTCTCGTGCTGTGAAAGGGACATTTGTATTATAAAGACATGGCTTAAAGCATTTTTAATACTGCAGACTGATGCCAGAACAGACTTCATAAAATAAACAAGGAGGAGGAATTAGACTGTACAGAAGCAGCTTGACTTAACACAGGCATTCTCAATTAGAGAGAAAGATTGGAGTGAAAAGTCAGGGAGCAAACTCGCAATATTTCAAATGTTAAATCGTGTTCTCATTGTGCGACTCGTTAAAAACATCACGTAGTGTGTAATAAAATATTTAGCTGAACTATGTTTTCATGAATACATATTCTGCACAATGAAGCTGAATTTAGCATGTCTGAAGTTTGATTGAGTTTAACAACATATCTTGCAAGTATAATATATTAAAACATAGTATTTACAGCATAATGTATTATAATGTACAATGCAATCTTAAAAAACACATTTTTCATAATTGTTATTTTTATAAATGTTATTTTTATATAAATATTAAAAAAGTTATAAAAATGTATTATAATTTTTTATTACACTTTCATTACATTTTAAATTGAAAAAGTATACTCCTATAATTAATAAATACTTTTTTTTTTTTTTAAATAATAAAACATTTTCCAAAATGTAGAAAATATTTTGAGCCTAAATGTTATGATAGTATTAAAGAATGAAGTCATTGCAGGTATTTAAAACAAAGCCTAATATAAAATAATTCGTTTTTATATATAGAAGATTTTCCAGAATATAAGTTAAAATGTAAAATCAATGATTTATTCACTGTATTTTACATGATTGATAAATATGGCATATATATATAGATATATATATCTATATATATATTGAAAACTGCGTATCTAGCATATCTACCCAATAGATCGCCTCAAAACAAACGTAATTTTACAAACGTAAAGCTGCTTTGCAACAAATTTTATTGTGGAAAGCGCTATACAAATAAACTTGAATTGAACTGAATTGAATTATATTACCGTCACAAATTCACCAAATACATTCATCATGAGCCAAGATCACAGTGTGGGGCGCTGGAAATTTTGAGCTATGCATGACGAGAGAGTTGTGATTCATAATCATCATGTTCTGAGAGAGCTTTACATGTAAATCAATCCACAAAATTATCTCTCACTCACAGACATATCAATGATCCACTTACAGCTCCTTAGATTACAGCCAGAGACACTGAAGAACACCAACTCCGATGAGCAGGACTGGAACGAAGTGCATGCAACATGAATCAGCCGTTTTAAAATAACAAAAATGTAATACTTCATTCTGCCCACGATGAAGTCTGAGGAAGCTCAGGGCATGTAGAGAGAGTAATGAGTCTGTTAAATATATAATACCCACGAGGAGCTCTAAGAAACATGGGCAGCTCTCGTGTACATCTCTGATGATGATTTGTGATGGCACTTTTTTTTTTTTTTGACTTTTTTGAAGTCAAATCGTTTAACCTCCAATCAAAGCTGACCTCACAATTTCTTTCTTGATATCTCTTTACATTTATAATGTATGTGCATTTGAATATTTTTAAGTGAGATGTTTCGTGTCTAATCTGACCATGAAATCGTTTCTCAGGACACCATGTTGACCCAACGGCAGTCTCATCATGGCACTATGTTGTGTCACACTAGTCTACAATTTTCTGCTCTTATCTGTGTAAAGAGAAGCAGTGGAGGATAAGCTGGAGCTTGAACGTTTCATATAATATCTTACTTCTTATGTACTCCAAATGTCATCACTTCACCCTGAGGGTGAGAGCTCATACGGGGCCAACAGGGGCCTTGGGACATCCCTATCTCTCTGTAAACTGCTGTTCAGAGGCTTCAGAATCAAAATGCAATGTGATGAAGATTCAAGACCAGAAATCTGAATAACACTGATGTTTTTAAACCGTTTGATTTTTATTATCAATAATCAAATTTTTTTGCCTTTGAAGCAGTATTAGGATGAATATCATAAAGAAACAAGAACGTAATTTGTATACATATATATACATACACATATATATATATATATATATATATATACATATATATACATACACATATATATATATATATATATATATATATATATATATATATATATATATATATATATATATATATATATACATATATATACATACACATATATATATATATATATATATATATATATATATATATACATATATATACATACACATATATATATATATATATATATATATATATATATATATATATATATATATATATATATATATATACATATATATACATACACATATATATATATATATATATATATATATATATATATATATATATATATATATATATATACACACACACACATATATATATACACACTTATATATACTTTAATCATAACACAGTTATACCAATTCTAATGTATATGTCTTTGGATTTCTGGGCAGAATTCAACCCATACATTTTCTTGACAATTTTCATGAGATCTTTTGAAAACACATTTTCTATACATTATTTTCTTTTTGCATTATATATAGTGTTAGTGGTGTAGATAAAACAGCCAAACTGAAGCATTGTGGTGAAAAGCTCCTCTGTGAATGAGTAATACATGACTGAGGTCTGGGGACATTGCAGTGGTACATGTGACATTACTGGATGCCTCTGGAAAACACAGCTCATATCTAATAAATGCTGTTGTACTTCACGTAGGGAATTTGTGCCCAGAGCTAGAGGAAGCATACATGCTCTCAAAGTGATCACTAGATGTGTCCTCCAAAAGCTTGTGAGGTCAAATACAAACATCATCTTTGTATTTCTACACATAAGAACAAGAAAAATCCTTTTTATGTTGCTTATTTTCACTTTAGGTATTTTCCAGCACGTCCAGAATCCAGAGCCCATGTGATTGATGGCTCTGGATGAGAGTGGCAGCATCGCCTGACAGTGAGAGAGTAAAGGCTGGTTTTTACGAAAAGCACACGGCATGAAATCGCTGGTGCTGCCACTGGAGCGCAAGGCCAAATTTAGTCTTTCTTATGGGTTCCTGAACTTTGTTTGAAGTAGAGAAATGAAAGAGGACAGCTAATGACATCCTTCTGCACAACAGATCCTGTCAGTGATACACACTAACTTCCCTGGTTGTGGCTCAGGGGCCGGCAAGTGTATTATTTCTGGCTCGGCCCATGCAAGAACCAACACTCGTTATTAGTTCTGTTACAACTACATGATATTGCCACGAGATTTGAGGAAACCATTTCTTTATTACCCTCTTAGAAAATGCTAGGTTGTTTTAACCCAACTTTGGGTAAAATATGGACAAACCCAACTTTTGGGTTAAAAATTAAAAAAAAAAAAAATTTAACCCAACAGCTGGGTAAGTCTATATTTGAACCAAAGTTGGGTAAAAACAACTCAGCATTTATTTTTATTTTATTTGTGTGGTTTCAGTAAAAAATTGTGACAAGTGTAAGAATTAATGTCAGACAATTAAACCTGTAGGCCACAAAATCATAAAAAACATAGTTATATTCTTGAGAATTTATGTGAAATTCAATGATGTTGTTCGGATTTTATATTGGCACATTATATGTACAGGGTATAACACACTCTACGGTTAAAAAAGATTCGTAAATGCCTCAAATGGTTAAAAAGAGCTAGAAATCAGCTCTCACATGCTAAAAAGTTACAGACGACGCCAGCAGATGCTTTATTCACTTAAAGTTAGAGTGAGAGTGGAGAGAGACAGCTCAGGACTGATTTAATCGGGATGGGAGTCTTGGGGACTGAACTGGAACAATAGCACGGACCAAAGATGACACTAGTCTATCTTATCAGCACTCTGGCAGCTCTGATGAGCAGATTTCATTGGAATGAAGAGGGCTCTGATCAGATAAACTTTATCTAATCCAGACAGCAAGAGAGAAAGTGTGCATGTCTGTTTGTCTGTGCGAGTCTTTAAGACTGTGTAAAGCAGGATTTATATTTTCGTCTGGCTCTGCTTCGCAAGCCACGCTCATTTTCTCCATTCCAAAGCGCTCGTGCAGTTGTATGGAATGATATCGCGGACTTTATTCAAAAGTCAAGGACTTCACAATCAAGGAAATGTGACCGTGTTAACTTGTGGCCTGTGTTTACCTATTATGAAAATAAACAATAGCAGAACACTGACTACATTTTATGGTTCATGATGTTAAAGAACATTTAGTCTCAGACAACTGTACATTTGTGGCTACTGTGGCTTAATTATAAACACTATCGTTAACTCATATTTACCCTAGTAAAAACATGGTACATTTTAATACGCTCAATAAAATGGCCCCACCCCTGTCACTTGATTGACAGGTTTCCGTGTAGACGTTGGAAATTCAAATGCAAAAGGTATTGCGATTCCATTTGAGTTTTGGCAGTTTACATGCACAGTGCAGAGAGAGTGAAAAGGCAAATGGGGTAATTAATATTGCTATTTAAATATGACAGGCTCATAGCTTGTAAGATATGGGAAACACAATTGCAAACGGACTTTGCATTTCCATTTTAAATTTGGCAGACACTGTGCGTTCACTTAATCGAAAATGAAAACGGTAATGCGCGATTTGCATTTGCGTTTGGATTATGTCACATTTTATGCGTCCACAAATTGAAAACGCAATTGCAAATACAATTTGCAATTCCTTTTGAATAAAGTCCGCAATATCATTCCATACAGTTGCGCTCCTGACGCGTCTGTCATTGTTAAGCATCCATCAGCTGCGATATCCGTTACAACAAGGAAATATCAGTAATGGATTTCCACCACCGAAAAACCCTTGCTGTAACTCTGTTACAATATTTATTTACGAAGAAAAATAAAACTCTGCAGTGTTTTGGTGCACCCCGTTTTTCAAAAACAACGGGTATTTTCAACCTGAAGGAAGCTGATTGAGTCGGTTCTTTCACATGAGCTGGTGCGCTTGCGTCATTCTGAAAAGCTGAGATGTTTTTAACTAGACGTGGTGCAGACGTGCCTGGAAAAAACAAGTGCGTCTCTTCCATTATGAGCGCAAATACCACATTTGAAATAACGAACTTGAGCACAAAAAAAGACATGATATTTGAACAGCCCCTTCATCGAGCTCCTTCATCGTTCAAAATGTTACTTTCGGTTAACGGTTAAACGGTCAATATGAGCATCCCTAACTGGCATATACACATAATATAACATAAAAAATTTATTCATTTTAAGCCACACAAAGTCAACATGTTGGTATTTCTTACTCGGAAACTGCCATAAAATAAAATAAAAGTTTATTGATCTTTGAAAAGGTGTACCTGCGTTTTTATGCCATTATCATTATATTAGTTGAAACTGGTCTTAGAACGACGATATTATCGTTTATCGCGATAATTTCTTGGACAAGTTATCGTTCAGCTAAATTTGTTATCGTGACAGGCCTATTTGCACACACTCAAAACTTCCAGAAGCACCACAATGACGCCATATTTTCTGTGCGCACCTAAGCGAACTTAAGGATGTATCAAATATAAATCAGCCTTCAGACTTCTGTAGGCACTTCAGATACTCTCAAATACAGTAAAATATTTTCTTTGAGTTTATAGGCTTTTTTTGTTTGTTTGTTTTTAAACCAAAGCAACTTAAAAATAAAATTGCATCATATACATATTATTTGTAACATTTTCTAAGGAAAACATCACTGTTATTCTTGCTCCTAATTAGAGGATAGAGATGCATGCTGTTCGGAACTTATTCTAAGAGGGTTAAATAAACTAATATATAAAATAAAATATAAAAGTAATAAAAAAATAGGTAACACCTTAAAGGTTCCATTTGTTAGCTGTACATTATAGTTAACATGAACTAACAATGAAAAAAAAAAAACTTAACAAATTATCAGTAACTTTACAATAAGGTTTCATTTGTTAACATGAATTAACTGCATTTTTAAAACTGAAAGTTTTATGTTGTGTTGTATATTAATTTACCTGAAACATGTAAAATGTACATTATTTTAACCTTATAAAAATATACTGTAACAAATGTATTGCTCATTGTAAAGTAATGTTAGTTAATGCATTAACCAACCTCAAAGTGAAGTGTAATGAAGTGAATAAAATAAAATTTTACAATCCATCTTTTTATTTATTTAGCCATTTTTTAACTACAGAATGGGTTTGAACTTTTTCTTGTTGTCTTTTTTATAAATAATGAAACATTATTATAGATATAAATAAATAATGTTATAGCGAAAAAAAACAACAACAACAACAGAATGTATTTCCTACTTTCACAGCCTCATCTTCAATCGGCATGCACTGGATTTTTTTTTTAAACCCATCTTATAAAGAGTGGTGTGAATCAAATTAGTCAGCATTCCTGTTCTGGATCAACTCAACTAATCAGTGTCAACACCCCATCAATAATGCAAGAGAGAAAGCAGCAACTAATTTACACGTGTGAGGACAAAACAGCAGATCTTAGATCTTTCATCAGCAACAGAGGATTGATGGTTTGTAGATCCTTTCGTACACATTGCAGCTATCAGTCATGCACAAAACAGTCTGCAATGGAGGCCTCAGAGCAATAAGCAGAAATGACAGGCATACAGATAAATGCCAACAGTCCAGCAGCAGCAGCAACACATCAATAAAGAGCATCTCAATACTACGGTTGTCCCCAAGAGGGTGGTTATCAAACACAATCTCTGCATTATCTGGACACATAAGTCACAGGTTAAATATGTTAGAAAATAAAGATCAAACCACATAGCAAGATGCTAGAGCTTTTCTCTGAGCCATTTGTGCAATTGCTTGTAGTCTCAAAGCAATCTATTAAATCCTTTTTGTTGAAAAAGTGTGATAGTTTTGGGTTAGGATCACCACTTCTTTTGATATTTTGTAATCTAATGAGATGATATTCAGACATTTTAGTGTCACCTTATAAGTGTGGAGCAACTATATTTCAGAGAAGCCCATTTTTGCATGAGAATGCATTTAAAGTCCAGCTTTTCTTTTCTTTTTTTTTCTTAGAAAGCTGATATCTGAAACATAAGCAGTGTTTGGCTACTTGATTTTTATTCTTCTAAAAGTATGCCTGAAAAACAGTCTAATAGAACAAGACTAGCAAGATAAGTCATTTAGGAGCTTGGCACCTGTTCAGCATTAATATTCATAGCAAAGGGTGAGATGGTCTCTATTGGCTGATTTTGGCAAAGACAGGTGACTATAGGATCTGAACTCCGAAAGCTGGGGGCAATAATTTATTATGGGACTTATATATGACGTAATACCGAAACATGTCTATTTCAATCTGCAAAAACACAAGAATTTGAAAGGAAGGAACTTAAATGAGGCTTTTGAGAGTATTTCTGAGTAAATTCAGTTCACTGGTTAAAAAACAAAAACACTAAAAAATATAGCTGCAAGCAGCAATTACGGGGCCAAGCACTCCAACGGCAAATGTAGGAGCTATAACAGCAATTTTAGGATTATTGTAATTGAAATGGCTGAAAAATCATAAATACAACCAGTAGTAATGAGATTAAAAGGCCTATCACTTTTGACCAACAGGTGGTGCTGTAATCAAATCATTTTGGTGTGTTCTGTGTGAGATGACAATAACACACAAGAAGTTTAATGTCAATATGCTAAAGCATTGCAGAGATACAGCCTCAAGTGTCAATTTGGCATTGTGCCTCAAATTTGTCGCTGTGGTATGCAAAAACGGTTTTGTCTATCGACACAAAATCCATAACACTTTGTCAGGACAGTCTGAAGATCATCTGATTCAATTTAGGTGAAAATCGGACTAACGGTTGATGAGGAGTTCGAAAAAGTAGGTTTTCAACATAAATCAAAATGGCGGACAGGAAGTTCGGTTTACTCTGGTCTCAAAATATTCCCTGGCTTATGCCGACAACATAGATATGCCAGTTTCATTTCAATAGGCTAATGCATTAAAAAGTTATTAGCATTTTTAAAAGTGTAATTATTCATGGTTAATGAATGGTTTATTACTCTTGACCAATAGGTGGCGCTGTTACCAAATTTATGTGGCATGGTCAGTGTGAGGTGACGGTGACACATACAAAGTTTGGGGCAAATATGTCAAAGCTTTGCAGAGATATAGAATTACGTTTTCAACATTAATCAAAATGGCGGACAGGAAGTATGGCCAATTTTCGCATAATTGGTATCGATGCTCTCGGCATCACCCAAAGAATATAGGTAGACCCTTTTCATTTCAATAGTCTAATTTATTAAAAAGTTATTAGCATTTTTGTGATATTTCATTATAACTCTTGACCACAAGGTGGCGCAGCCACCAAACTTTTTGAGTACCTTCAGGGCATGGAGCCAAATATTTTTGTAATTATCTTCGTAACGATACGATGCTGCGTTCAAAAAATACAGCATTTTAAAACATAATTCAAAATGACAAAAATATTTTTGAGTGCTTTTTGTCAAATTTGTTCTCGTGTCATTCGAGAACGGTTAGACGAATCAACTTGAATTCCATAACTTTTTACCAGCATGGTCTGAAGATGATCTGAGACAATTTTCGTGGCAATCGGACTAACCGTCTAGGACGAGTTCGAAAAAGTAGGTTTTTCAAAAAAAAAAATCTGGCTTACGGTTCAAAAGTTATTAGCATAAAAATATTAAAATTTGGACAAGTGGTGGCGCTAGAGAGTTGGAGTTAGAGACTTCAAATTTGCTATACTTAATGTTGGGACTGTCCTCAATCAATGTGTCAAATTATACAACTTTCCCGAAATCGGTTCTTTGGGCTGCCATAGACTTGCGGCGGAAGCGGAAGAATAATAATAATAATAGGAATCCTAACGGATACAATAGGTGCCTAAACACCTTCGGTGCTTGGCCCCTAATAATAATAATTGCATCACATTAATTGTACTGCTTTATAGTGTATGTTGAAATAAAAAAAGAAATAAGCAACTTATTAAAAATTAAATAAAATACATTTTATACTAAAATAAAACTTGAATAAAATACATAAAAATAAAAATACATACAAATAATAATTAGAATAATAAAAATTGCATTATGTTAATTGTATCTTTATAGGCTGAAAACAAATCAAGATCTATAAACTTATTAAATTAAATTAAAAGCATGAATAAGTAAAAGAAAATCATGTTAATTGTAAAAAAATAAAAATAAAGATCTAACAACTTGTTTTAATTCTATAATATAACAATTAAGTGTACAGATCCACTTAGACATTAAGTTAAAAATGTGATACTTTGATAGCATAATATCCAATGCAATGCATGTATGCCAAAATACACAGCCTGTAAATGAAGAGTGGGCCAGCTGTGCAGTGTTAACCTGTGAATCTCACTGAGGTGTACTGACACAGCACTGATGCAGCACACGTGTGCCCAGTCCTGACACCACCCCTGCTTTCTGACCCCAGACGCTGGACAGGACATACCAGCTGCCCACATCAGACCCTCCACGACCCCTCTCACAATGGGCTGAAAAGACAGGCCACATACCAGAGCAGAACCCCTTAATCCACACCGCATAATACCAGGAGAAAATACTAAAGAGAAAAAACATCCAAAACCGGTGGAAAGCATGTTAGCTGACTGAGATGAACTCGTAAGGTCATAAGGTTGGATGATTTTAAAACACTGTGCCTCCTCCACACACCAATTCGCAGAAATGACTCGTGTCTGCATTCCCTCAGGATGTCTGAGCAGCCTTGCATTCATAAAGATGTTCCTTTGACTGACAGGTTGAAAAGACGCAAGGATAAATTTGCTCAGACTATGGATCAACAAGATTAGTTGGGAAATGTCTGCTATGTTGAAGTTGAAAGAAGAGGCCTTTGACTTCTGCTCAGAATAACAAAACCTAGTTGATAAACTGCAGAAGTTTTAACAGAGGAATTATTTTTAGAAAGGAGTTATTAATTATAGTACTATGCATGATGTTTCAACCCTATCCTAAGAGGGGATGATCAATCAATCAATCAATCAATCAATCAATCAATCAATCATTATTGGCAGGGAGTTATCAAATATTGTACCACATTAACCAAACCAAAACACAAAACAAATCAAAAATAAAATAATGTAAAGAAATTAATAGAAAATCCTAATAAAAATTAAAGCAAAAAACAAATACACTTAGAATAAAAAATAATGTGTAATAAATGAATGAATGAATTAAAGGGGTGGTTCGGGATTTTTGAGATCGGACCTAATTTTTAGGTCAGCCTGGTTGTTATTCATCAGTGGAGACATATAAGGACTGGATAATGTTTTTAAAAAAATGTCTCCACTGATGAATAACAACAAGGCTGACCTAAAAATTAGGTCTGATGTCAAAAATCCCGAACCACCCCTTTAATAATTTATTGTATAAAAACACAAAAAACAACAAACAAAAACAAATAAGAAATACAATTAAATTAAATTAAAATAAATTAAATAATAAATAAATATTTAATTTGTATTAATTTAAAAATAATATTTGCATCCTGTTAATTGAATTGCTTTATACTTCAAGTCGAAAATAAAATCTATATCTAGAAACTTATATAAAAAAGGGAAAATAATAATAATAATAAAATTGTATATAAAATAAAATAATACTAATAAATATAATTGCATTGTTAATTGTATCGTTTTACAAGTTTAGAAAATCCAGATCGAGCAGCTTATTGCAGTTAAAAAAAATAATTATATGTAAAAAAATGTAATCTATACATTTGATAGATTTTTAGTCTATAAATCACATCAGTGCTGTTTTAACACGTAATATTTCAATTATATGGTTACATTTTAGAAATAATTTTGCTCAGACAATGGATCAACAAGATGTTGAAAAACCACATTTCCATCTATTTGTACCTAACAAAAGCTGAGTTATTACTGGCAGGGAGTTCAAATATGACGTCTTATTGACACAAGCAGACATCAAGTCTGTGGGCAGAGCTGTGGAAGTAAAGAGCTTTGCCGATAATGAAGCTGCTCTGAGACAGACAGCGTTGAGGGTGATGGATGTCTGCCAGAAGACAATGTTCCTGTGGTTTTGAGAGAGACGCAACATCACGCCTGGCTGTCTGTCTGCACCTATATCTTCCCCTGCACCACATTAGAGGAACAGCGCAGATAGGCAGCGCTTCAAACATGCGTTCAACAGAAAGAAAGTCCCAAAAACAACAACAAAATTTGTGGCATGTCAAAAACCAGGATAAAACGGAGCAGGCACTGATCTTCTCCTTGATAATGGATTCTTATCTTGACCCAGTTTGGCGCTCAAGGAGAAAGAACGCAACACTTTTGGATGTGGATGCACTCACCATGCTGCTCAAATGTGTTTTTCAGTTTTTTGGAGAGGGTTTTAAAGTAGGACACAGATGTTGATACTTTACCAGTGAGTACAGCTGTTTTGTCTTTAGACATACATGTGATGAGATGAAAGAAGACTTGACCCTGACTGCTGGGATGGATATAATGATTGTAGCAGAGCTAAAAGTACATCAGCACAGCAAAGTACAGTGAAGTGCATTCTGCTCACAAATACTTCATAACCATGACTAGGCTTTTGAGAATGTCATTCCCAGACATGTTTGGGTGAATCTCATGACACCTGTCATGAACAAGTCCAATATACATTATATTTCACATTTTAACCACAAAATGTATTATATTTAGCTTATTTTAATAAAAAATGTATTGATTGATTTTGAATTGTAGTGTATATATACATTATTGTAGTGTTTATACTGTCTTAAAGAAAAAAAAACATTGTATATATTTTAACAATAAAAAATCTTCACATATACATAAACATGTATTAAAAACTACTTATGAATATGACAAAATTAAAAAAATTAAAATGAATGAATATATTATATATATAATTTACTGTACGCAACAAGAAAATATGACATCTGACCATATTTTTGCCAAATAAGTAAATGTATAAATAATAATAATAAAAAATGAATAAACAGAACATGCAGATATGTTAATGTGCTCATGGTTGAGGCATCATATTTACTATGATTTCTGAATGATTACAGCTTAGCAAACAAATGGAATAAGCACAAAGTTTTGTTGTTATTGTGAGTGTACACAAATAAAAGTAGACACTAAACAGCTCAAATAATGTATAACACTTATCTGTCTGCCCAAAATCGACTGAGTATTTTAACAGTGTTAATATGTTTCCCTTATGCAGGTAAAGCTTTCCAACATTTTCATATAATGAAGTCAACAAACATTCACTGAGATCCTGTGCAAGGTGTGCAGGCTCCACAAACTTTTATAACATTATAAAAAGTTTAATAAGCTTCAGTAATGGCCCCAGCAGCATGATGACTGGCACTATTAAACTTTACAGTGAGGGAAAATCCATTAGGGAAAGTAGTTGTGAAAGGATTTCACCACCCATGGTGTATAAGCCTTTCATACCTGAAATATAATGAGAGCATTTCACGCTCAACTCTTACTGTATGTCAGATGAGACGCACTGCATATTCAACACAACCGTACTACTGCATGTGAATCTGGGATAGATGACTTCATCAGCTTTCTGCTAGGAAAAGCAATAGCAGAACACACTGGTGTCTGTGTTTGCAGAGACGCCAGTCAACCTGAAGAACACTACATCAATTATATCCATTTATGGATAACATTTTTCTGTGAATATCTGAAAATCTGTACTAGTCAGTAACTAAATATATAATTTCAATATTTATGTTTAATTGTTTTATATACATAATCTATATTACATTTATTAATTTATACAAATTATATATTTTAAATAAAATAAATATTTAAGCAAACATAATGATTTCATATAAACTGTGTGTATATATATATATATATAATTTTAATACTTAGATATTTTATATAAAAATGAATACATTTAATATAAATTTCATTTATGTATTTATACAAATTATATATTTTAAATCAAATAAATATATATCATTTAAAAATAATGATAATTTTAAACCATATTTAACTATATACTTCTTTGACTTTGCTGGGTGAATCTGTGAATCTTCTCTGTACAGTTAAGACAACAATAATGAAATGAAGAACACAAAATCCTTCATTATACAGCAACACTGCTTTCTCAGCAGAAACCTAAAGCCTGCACAGAAAAGGGCCATTTGATGTTATTTGCATCCAAAACAAAAGCAAGGTTGTCTTTTCTAATCCGGAAAGGGGATCAGGGGATGGCAGGAGATGTGGCAGGTAATGGGGGAGGGAAATCTGATGGAATAGGTTAGGAACGATGCGCGCTTCTCTGAAGATTAAAGGCCAGATTGGTTCGTTGAGTCTGGCACGCTCCTGGATACAGTCAGGCAGGAATATTGCATTGCCCTTCAGTGTGACCTTCATGGAGTGTCACGGCACAAAGACTTGAAGGCTTCGGATGATTATAAGTGTGTGTTCATTTGTGTACACCTTTGGTTCCAAAATGTATCGATATTTCCCAAGAGGCTGTTTGAGTCGGATTCTTCTGTAAGCTTTTCCAGAGGGCAAACACGGACACCAGAGCAGAGAAGACAAGATCCCACAGCCAATTATACAGCGGAAAAACAAATACTAGCTCATATAGCTTTTGTACGTAATGCATGAATAATATCTTACCTTATGCAACTGACAATACATCACCATACGAGTTGCAAGGGTCAAGACCTTAGGAACATCTCATTAAACAATGGTCATTTTCAATGCATTTTCTGATGGCTGACATCAAATTGACAGTTTTGCACTTGCAGAACTCACTTTGATAGACGCATTTAATAAAGGAGTCTAGTCAGATTGTAATCGTGATGATCTGACTGATGAGACGCCTGTCCGTCACACGCCCTGAACATTAATTTCCCTCCTGTCTGTGAAGACATGTGGAAGAACAATATCTATCTTTTCCCAATCAACCTTTACTGGAAAGGGCAACGAATCCAAGCAGAATATAACCTCATAATGTGGCTTTCTGATCCACAGTGCATCTCCTTCTGGGAAAACAACCTTAAAACAGCATTATCAGAGGTGTCAACCACACTGGTGATCAGATACATGGAATTTGTGGAAATGTAACTGTGATAACATTATTTGAATTGCTTAATAACTTTTGACAGATAAGATCCAGAAGATTGGAGAAGACTGTATATACGTATATTCCAACAGAGAGTTTTGATGAGAGGACTCAAAATAGGACATAAAATAGTCTATTACTTCTAAATTATGATGATTTTTGATGTAAAAATAACATTCTAAGTGAGCCTCAGAGAACAGTACAAAATAATAAAAAAGGCAGTTCAGGACCCCTTTAAATGTTACAACTTCAATGCCATAAACCCTAAGAGGACTGTAAAACAATTATTTTAAAAGCTTCACAAAATTAAAAAAAAAAAAAACAAATTAAGTCCTCTTAGGGTTTATGGCATATGGCAAAAATTGGTCCCATTCACTTCCATCTGCGTAAAAAAAAAATACAGAAAAGTAAGGACGAACCAAAATTATTTTATTTTTACATTTATTTTAGTGATGTCAAATGATTAATCGAGATTAATCGCATCCAAAATAAAAGTTTTTGTTTACATAATATGTGTGTATACTGTGTATATTTATAATGTATATATGGATACAAACACATGCATGTATATATTTAAGAAAAACATGTTATTTATTTATATATATATATATATATATATATATATATATATATATATATATATATATATATATATATATATATATATATATATATATATATATATATATATATAAGAGAATATATACATGTATAAACGTAAATACGTAAATTGGTCTAAAAATCTGGCAACGTGAGACTATACTGTGTCTGTCATGTACTGATATGGCTATCATCAATGTTTCCAGGCCAAATGAGTTGGCGGAATAGTGTTACATACTTGGCCTTGTACTGCACCAATGAGTTCATTCATTTGAAGTCGTCCACTGAACAGAGTAACTCAAAACAAAGCCTTTCACTGTGATAGCCGATGAGAACCACACACCAAGGATGAAGATGAAGGAAATCAGTAAGAATCAGCTCATAACCATACTGCTGGACTGGAAATAAATAATGCTTTACTGGCTGAGGTTGATATCTGAAAGGAACATCACTACAGATGATGACAAGCCTCAGACAGACTAAAACACGATTAAATGACATTGAAAGAAAAAAGAGATGATTTGATTTGTTTAAATTGTTTTTCTTATTGATATGAAATACAACTGGCTCAAATGGCTTCTACTTAAGGTTAATAATCTGAACAAACTGTGCAACTCATCCTGCAACATTTGACCTATGAATATGAATTACAGGGTTTTGCTCAAGTCAGAAATAAGTTGAAAATCTTTTTTTTTTTTTTTTTACATTTACTGAATCTGAATCGATAGATAGATAGATAGATAGATAGATAGATAGATAGATAGATAGATAGATAGATAGATAGATAGATAGATAGATAGATAGATAGATAGATAAGCCACATGTTGCTTTATTTTGCACACATTTTATTCTCTTGGATGGTTGTTTATAATGCATTACAACAGGAAAAATAATAAAATTTTCCACCATCACATTCAAAACTACACATGCAGAAAGGTTAAAATGGGGCTAATGATAAAGCCCAATGATCCATCTATGAAATTCCTTGTTCATGTGTGTGTAAAATGTAGCCTTTAGTCAATAAATCAAAAGTGCATCTTTGATCAAAATTCATTAAGCAATCGATATGTTTCTCTCTTAAAACTGAAGCAGCTATTTGGATGACAGTGGGGAAGAGGTGCAGGGTAAATGGTCTAAGAGAGGGGGCAGTTAACCTGGTCAGCGACGGCTGGAGCGCTGGGGATCGATTAATGCTTTCCAGTGCCGGCTAGACACACAAACAACTGCAAGGCCATGGCGTGTGAGTTACGAGCTCAGGGTCAGTTTCTGAGTGCAGCAGACACGCACAGTCTGGAGGCTGCTGCTCAGAATGGATCGCTATAATAATGAAAAACAGCATCGAACTCAGACTCCTGCAGTGCATGATGCTTAAATGACTGGATAAACAATACTCGACTCCAATTCACCGTGAAGTACAATAATATTACACTGTGAGAAGTGAAAGACTGAGAGCATTGGAAAAGAAGTGCAAATGAAATGAAATAATTAAAAATGTGTTTTGCTGTATTCAAAAGACTCAGTGACGCCAAAAGGCCTTGCACGTGTCTCATAACCGATCATCAGTTTCAGTCCTCTGCAGTGAATGGGTGCCGTCAGAATGAGAGTTCAAACAGCTGATGACAACATCACAATAATCCACAAGTAATCCACACAACTCCAGTCCATCAATTCATTTCTTGTGAAGTGAAAAGCTGCATGTATTTAAGGAAAAAAAATGCAAGTGATGTAATGCTAAATTTCTCCAATGAAAAAACTAACTCATTTACATCTTTGATGGTCTGAGGATGAGAAAATATTCAGCATATTTAAATTTCTGGGTGAACTGTTCTGTTTATGGGAGTTATAGGGGTTTTTGTTTTTGAAAACTGGTCATTATTCACACTTTTTTTTAGCTGAACTATTGTTCGAAATGTTCTGTTCGAGATTTAAACAGTGTTGACAGCTCGGTAACATGGTTTTGTCCCATCAGAGACTCTAAAGTGATATGTTTTCTTCATTTCACTGAATCAGAGAAGCAAATCAACATGTCTCACCAGTACAGTCTCTATGCAGGTAACACCCTTGCTAACGAAATACTGATACCCTGAGATTGATTGTCTGACAATTTTCCATTGTTTAAATAGTGATATCACTATTGTAAAAGAAAAATATTTTTCTTTACATTTTTCTATAGCAATTTTGATCAGTACAGAAATAAAAACAACAATAATATTAATAAAAACTGAGGAACACACACACATACAAATTTAACTATTAAATTCTCATCATATCTATAAAACAAAACAAAAAAAATCAAGCATGGAGATAACATTCAGTCCCAGATGCCATTCAATCCATCAAATAAAATGCATAAATATAAATAAGTCTGTGTGCTTAGAATATCTACTAGAACATGAGTCAGATTCAGTTTTATTAGTACCCTCTGCTCAATTTCATTGCAATCACCCCTATCTTTCGAAAGCATCTTCCATTATTTTATTGAGCCATGCGAGATGCAAAGCTGACTCCGCTTGTCCTGCATTACCTGAACAAATGGCACAGGCTTATTGCCAAGGACCAGTTCTAAAGCAATCACCATCCGGTGCAGATAAACCCTGACATTAGGCAGCTGATCACATGCAGCCTCTGGCTAGCAGGAGTAGATGCTGCTGACAGGAGAGTAGAGCTCCTACATTAGCCGGAGCAGACGTACTCGAAATGGCACTCTGTAAAATTAGCAAGAACATTTGGGTGGCCTTTTCCTGTGTGGCAGCCCCAGTTTGATTTATTAGCAGGCGTGTCTTGCATGTCATTTCCCTGCATGTCAAATTAGTCGACCGGGCTGATAGTAAAAGTAAAAGTCACTAGAGGTGGGGGTGGGGGGGGGTAAGAAATCAAGGACAAAACTATTTTTGCAAAAGCGGTTTCATTATAAACTGAGTATCATTTCTCAAAAAAATAAATAAATAAATTTAAATGAATACTCATGAATACTTAAATAAGATAATCATTGACTCGATCTATTGCTTGGCCAGATGTACCTCGAATTTGAAAAACTGTTAACTTGCTTGCATGTCTTGAGATTTAATTTTGCAAAAAGGCCAAATTTAAATAATTAACTTTTAAATAATTTAATAAACATGTATTTAATTGCTTAAAAAATAAACTTAATTTAATATTGCATAAGGTTGCAGATATATCACTGCACATGTTAAGCATGTTTAACTGCCAAAATAGCCTCTTTATCTTAATAAATATCTGCACAAAAAGGTCTAAATGGAGAGATAATGAACTGGTCTACTATACATTAAGATATAAATGAAGAGATTAAGCAAATTACAACTTTTATAACAGCATAATGAAAATTGCATGTACAATGCTTATACAGCATTTTAATGGAAAGTCTAAGAAGATTTAATCAAGGTGGACTCCAACAACCTCATTCGTGATCTAAAATAAAGTTTAGCATGAATACAGAATTAAAGAATTAACATCTACTTAAACATTAATGGAATGCTGAAAACAGAAATCTATTCAAATCTCATGTGAAATGATTACTGGACTTGGGTCAGTTTTGAGCACAGAGATGGTGCGATCTGAAAAATGTTCCTTTGAGCAACTCCAGGTAAAAACTTCATTTCCTCTGGACTCAGATTCAGAGGGGGCGAAACTGGCGACTTCCTGTCATTTTAGCCCTCTTTAGACACAAAGCGGCTTTGATCCCGAACCATGGGCGTTCCAGCACGACTTCATTAAACGGCACACGTCTAACCAGCGGCTCTCCCCCTCTCAGATTTCCCTCTGAACTTAAATCAAAAGCCTCGCTAGGCTTCCAAGTGCCAAGTGTGGAGCTATGATAGAAATCAAACCGAGCTTTCCCTCACACTCACCTCTTTTGAAGCCTGTCATCCCATTTTTAAAGACTTTTTCAGTATACTGTATGTATTATGCATATACAATACGTATGTATTCACAATGAAGGGCTCTTTTTTTCTTTTCGTTTTTCTTTGGGAATACATGATCTGCTTTGGAATTCAAATTTAGATTAAGATTTTAAATGTTATTTTAATAAATACTCTTGAATGCTTTCACAGAAACTGCTTTGTGAGTTTACTGTAACTAGAGCATGAGCAATTGTTGTAGATAAATGTTTTTAAACCAAGAACAACAATATAATTTATCATTTTGACAACAAGGAACAGTTATTTTTAGGAAAAGAAAAAGTCTGAAATTATAGTTGCTTGCCATATCAGGGAATAATTACAGTCCTTGATAAACAAAACTGGATGGATAGATAGATAGATGGAAGAAAGGCAGAGAACAGCAGCTGTATTTGACCAAAAGTGCAATTAACTGAGCCAAAGTGAGTTTCAACCTAGCAGACCAGGGCTAAACGCAGGAAATATCCTGAAATCACTTGCTCAATGTTGCTTGTCACATGTCAATCATCTCAGGCACCTTGCACAGCTTTAACGGCTCTAACCCATTGCTTTTCAAACCAACCAAAGCTAAATGTCACGACATATTTGATACATCTGCCTGATGCTCCTTAAAGAAAAAGACCCAAACATGATGTTAAACACAAGCATTTCTTTCTATTAACTTTAGTTATAGATTAATAGGCAGCTTTTCTTTATTTTATCTTCCTCTTTCTTCTTCAGACCATGTCAGGGTGTCTCATTGAGCATTGAATAGTAAATGTGCAGAATGAAATATCTGCATCATAATCACTGGAACCAGGTGAGCGAGACAAGTTCAGCATTGATGGGTAAATCTGCCCAAATCTTGCTATTAGCAATGTGGTAGTAGCATCCAAACTGATGAATACTACATCAAAATTTCTTTGGAAACACATAGTTCTTTAATGTTTGGAATAGGCAATGCAAAAAAGATCAAAAACCTGAAACTCTCTTAACACAGAGGGTGACTGAATAAGCCTATGAAGAAGATCAAACCATTTGGGTACAGAGTGGAATCTGGACTGGAAAACTGGGTAATGAATGAAATATCAAAAGAGATGTTCAAGTTAGTCTATTGGATACAACAGAACAGAATTCAGTGTCTGTTATCATGGACACCTTCTGTGGTGGGAGTCCAGACTGAGATGTTCATGAGTGGCATTACTTCACCTCAGTTCCCCTTTATTCCCTCAGATAACCGTTTCAGATCTCTGAACTGATTAAGCCGTCAAAAGAGAACTGACTTCTGGGCTTTCCATAAAGTCTCCTAACAGTCTGAAACAAATGTTCCCTGTTACAATTACAGTGATTAAGAATATTAAGAATAGCAACAGAAAGACTGCAGGCACAAATTCAAGGCTAATTGATAAAGCTATCACTGTGGGGTAAGCTGTGCCACTTTTTCTTAGAGTATGTTTTCCTCAAAGAAAGGAAAGACATGTCAGACCTGAGCATTTAAACTAAAGTGTTATCAAAATAAAAATATGAAAGAAAAAAAAAATTCACAATCCCATTCTGAAATCTAATTTTGCAGCAAATTATTCACATTTTTATTAATCAGCCAAAGAAAAGATTCATTATTAATATCTTAATGCAATAAATCCACTTTCAGTATTTTGTAATAACATTTGTTATAATTCTTCCTTCACTTGGAGGCAAATCTTACTGTTGCAATTGGTTACGCTACTGGCCCAACTTACCCTGAAACGTCAGACGACGTTTATCTCACAGATATCATTTTGGGAAAAATGCTTCATTTAACAAATCATGGCTGAATAAAAATGTCAAAATCTCTTCTTAATCTGACAGCTACATATATAACACCTAAATAATGTTCTACAACAGGAATGAGGTACAGTAAGACAGCCTCATATTAACCTAATCTTTATCATTGATTACATATTCCTAACTTAATCAATACAGTTTTAAACACCCAAGCCAAAAACTGATCAAATGATATTAATAGCAGAGTCACAAGTTCATAAAATTCCAATACAAATTACCTGAAAGAATTAAATTTTCAGCATCCATCACCACATGGTCATGTGACTCTGCACTGGGAGTTTGGCTCTTAACCATATGGACATATGTTTATGTTAATGTGGAGAAGCCAGTAGCATTTAACTGTAAATACCTAAATACCATATTTTTTTTACCAAGCCAGAGTCAAAGCAGGTTACCAATGGCCACACCAACCTTTAGTTTTTTCTACATGTGTGTCACATTTCTGCACTGGAAAACTGCACATCTGAAGCACCACATTGCATTTCAATAAAGCCTCTCTAATGCATTCAGAGGAAAATGTTGACTGCTTCTCCACTAATAACAAACTTCAATAATGGAGTTTGGTGGATTATGGGATTTAAAGTGCACTGACCCTCATGTGAATATCTACATTTTATCTTAACGTGATGCATAACATATTTTATTTAGTTATATAATGCAAGTTCAAAAAGAAAATGTAGGAATAATAGTCCATTTTGCATTTAACATATTACTCATATTTGGGTGACACTCATGAGTGACGTATGTAATTAATAAAGGAATCTAAGATCATTTAAAAAATAAAGTCATATAATAATAGAAGTATAATATTGTTTCATAATAATCACCCAAATATTGGACAGAAAGTGAAATAGATTAGCAGGATGCTTGAATTCTATCACAATTTACATACATTATGTTGATAGATTTATATATTAAAGCATTATGTGGCAATGCCTTTTTTAATGACATTAAATACCTTCCAAGTGAAAAGTACTTAATCTCCTATTATTAATGTCTCTTCCTATTTGGAAATTGATATAATAACTAAATGATGAATCTGGCACGTGTAAATATCTGGCAAGTGTATAATACAGCTTCATATCATGTTAAAAACAGACTCAAAACAGGAGTTACATTATAAAACGTACTCGGTTACTAAACGTAACCTCGGTTCTCTCTAGAAGAGCGAACGAGTACTGCGTCTTAGCTAAGACGCTACGGGAAAAGTCTCTTTTCACGAAATACTGAAGCAAAAAATTATCCTTAATTTTGTATTTTTGTAAAGCGCATTTGCAGCAGTACACAGCCATAGGCGAGACGGCTCGTTCGCTCATTGGCTTGTTCTGCGGCAACTGCACAGCCTATCGAGCGCAGGCTGATGCAACATCAGACCAATAAGAAGGGCTTCGCGCCCTTCTTGCCACTTCCCGCCGAAACGGGTGTGGCTCAACCTATAAAAGGAGCTCGAAAAGGCTGACTCACCTGATTTATTTCATCGCCGAAGCGAACCAGAGTGAATCGTACGCACGGCAGAGAACGCAGTACTCGTTCGCTCTTCTAGAGAGTTTAGTAAGGTTTAGTAACCAAGTACGTTCTCTTACGAGAGCTCTCTCGTACTGCGTCTTAGCTAAGACGTTACGGGAACCCGATGTAAAACGCCGTGCGCGCAGGGATCACACACCAATAAACCTGAAGCAACGCCCAGGATTTACAGTGCACAGTCACCTGAGGGACTCACAGAGAGTCCGGGACAGAAAAGGGGGAAAGCCCTCCGTCCCATATCTAGCAGCATCCGTAGATGCGGCAATATGACATCACACAGCCGAGGCAAGGCCTGACCAATGTGGCAATGCGGGTCTTACGCAATACTGCCTATATAACAGTTGGCAGCGCATAGCGCTCATGAACTCAGAATTCCCCTCAGGGCCCCGATTCTTCTATACCGACAGCAGCCTTGCTTGCAAGGCGGGAACCTCCAGGTTATAGAACCTGATAAATGTAGACGGCGAGGCCCAACCCGCCGCCATACATATATCCTGCAAGGAGATCCCAGTAGACCATGCCCACGACGAGGCGACGCCTCTTGTGGAGTGTGCTCTGACGCCCAACGGGCACTGAAGGCCCCTGGAAGCGTAAGCTAACGCTATGGCGTCAACTATCCATCTGGATAGAGTCTGTCTCGAAACAGCCATTCCCTTGGAACGTCCACCGAATGAGACAAATAGCTGCTCCGTCTGCCGAAAGGCAGCAGAGCGAGACACATAAGCTCTTAAAACCCTGACAGGGCAAAGAAGACTCGAGTCTTCATCCTCCCCTGACACCGGCAGGGCAGACAGGGCAATAACCTGAGCCTGAAACGGTGTGTTGAGGGATTTCGGCACATAACCGTGCCTAGGTTTGAGTATGACCCTTGAGTCATTGGGCCCAAACTCCAAGCACGACTGGCTCACCGAGAGCGCGTGCAAATCACCCACACGCTTCACAGAAGCGAGAGCCAACAAGAATACTGTCTTGAACGACAGATGCTGAAGGCTAACCGATTGGATAGGCTCAAAAGGGGGACCCTTCAAGGCCTCCAAAACCGCCGCGAGGTCCCACATAGGGACTGACGGAGGTCTGGGAGGATTCAGCCTCCTAGCTCCTCTGAGGAACCGGATGACTAAATCGTTCCTTCCTATTGACTGACCGGACGCCGTTTCAGAAAACGCCGCGATGGCCGCCACATAAACTTTGAGCGTGGATGGGGCTCTGCCCTTATCCAACAGCTCCTGTAGGAAGGAGAGGACCTCCGTCACCTCGCAACTAAGGGGTGAATAACCTTGAGCTGTGCACCAGCTGGAGAACACCGACCACTTCGAGGCATACAGACGTCGTGTCGACGGAGCTCTAGCCTGAGTGATGGTATTTAGCACTCCCACTGCGAGATCAGCGGGTAACCGCTGAGTGCCCATACATGGAGGGACCACAACTCCGGTTGAGGGTGCCAAATCGAGCCCTTGGCCTGCGAGAGGAGATCTCTCCTCAACGGTACCGGCCATGGGGCGACATCTGCTAATTGCATCAAATCTGGGAACCATGGTTGGTTCTTCCAAAGAGGTGCCACAAGCAGTATTGAACATCTCGTTTCTCTCACCCGTTCTATCACCTGCGGAAGGAGGGAGACGGGAGGGAACGCATAAAGCGGGCAGCACGGCCATTTCCGTGACAGCGCGCTTTCGTTCTTGGAAAAGAACGCGGGGCAGTGAGCGTTTTCGTGGGACGCAAAGAGGTCCACCTCCGCCATGCCAAATCTCTCCCACAACAGCCGGACTGTTTGCGGGTGTAGAGACCATTCGCCCGTAGGGACATTGCCTCTGGACAGCCTGTCTGGACCCAGATTCTGCAGTCCAGGCACATGCACTGCTCTCAGCGAGCGCACGTTGCGTGTAGCCCAAATCAGGAGGCGTTCCGTCAGCCTGCACAGGTTTCGGGACCCGAGACCGCCCTGGCGATTTATGTAGGACACCACGGACATGTTGTCCGAACGGACTACGACGTGGTGATCCTTGATATGGGGACAAAAGCGCGTCAGCGCGTTCTCCACTGCCAGCATTTCCAGGCAGTTGATATGACTGAGCTTTTCCCGTTCTGACCATAGGCCAAAGGACGGTCTGCCTTCGAGCAGCGCTCCCCATCCCGAAGTGGAGGCGTCCGTCGACACCATTTTCACACTCGGGGAAGTCCCCAGGCTTACACCTGATCGGTACCAGCCGTTCGCTGTCCAAGGTGCTAGAGCCGCAACACAGCTCTGATCGACCTTGAAATGCAGCCGGCCAGACGCCCACGCTCTGCGCGGCACCCGAGCCTTCAGCCAGAACTGCAGGGGGCGCATGCGGAGCAGGCCCAGCCGCAGAACCGGAGATGCTGAGGCCATGAGACCCAGCATCTTTTGACAGTGTTTGAGCGACACAGTCGCGCTGCAGCGGAAAGAACTCGCTGCGCGCTGAATGCCCATCGTGCGCTGTGGTGACAGTCACGCCGTCATGGAACACGAGTTCAGAACTATACCCAGAAACAGGATCGTCTGACTGGGGTTCAGCGAACTCTTCGCCCAATTGACACTGAGGCCGAGCTTCTCGAGGTGATCGAGTAAAACGGCCCTGTGGTCCACGAGCTCCGCTCGTGATCGGGCCAGAACCAGCCAGTCGTCCAAATAATTCAGCACTCGTATGCCTCTGAGTCTGAGAGGAGCGAGCGCTGCATCCATGCACCTCGTAAACGTACGAGGAGCTACGGACAAGCCGAATGGCAGGACTGCAAACTGGTATGCCTGGCCCTCGAAGGCGAATCTCAAAAACCGCCTGTGGTTTGACGCTATCTGTATTTGAAAATACGCGTCCTTCAGATCTATTGACATGAACCAGTCCCCTCTGCGAATCTGCGCGAGGAGCTTCCTGGTCATGAGCATTTTGAAACTGCGTTTCATCAATGCCTTGTTCAGCTGTCTTAGATCCAGTATGGGCCTGAGACCCCCGTCTCTCTTGGGCACCAGAAAGTATCTACTGTACAGCCCCCCCTCGCTTTGAGCTTGAGACACAGGCTCTACAGCCCCTTTGCTCAACAGTTTTGATATTTCGGCCCGAAGTATGTGTGCTATTTCTGTTTTGACCGTAGTTTCGACGCGCGCTGAAAAGCGCGGTGGGCGTCGAGAAAACTGTGGCGAGTAGCCTCTCTTTATAATGCCTAGCACCCAATCCGAAACCCCTGGAAGCGCTGACCATGCATCTGCATGAATGGCTAAGGGCTGGATGCGACACGCGCTCTGTTGACTGGGCAACGGCGGCGCTCGAGTGTGCTGCGCATCTGAGGCAGGGAGCGCGCTGATCACAGCGGGCAGATCGCTCATCCTCGACCCCGTTCCGGCGCTTAACCGACTGGAGGGAGGCTGAGCGGGTCCCGTGGGACTCGATATATCTGCGAGTAACCGTGGGCTGCATGTGTGCACTTTTACCACTTTCAACTCGCCGTCTGCCTGTGCAGAATGTACGTGCACGGGCCTCGTTTTTACAGAAGCCCCGCGCCATAAGTGACATAGTGTATGTGGGCACTGGGAAGTGGGCACGTTTACTATGTAGCGCGCTCGACCGATCTGTGTCGATCTTATGTGCGCTAGCCCTCTGTGCAGGGCTGTGCTTACATGCAGGGATGGGCACTGGGTAGTGGGCATCGTCACTGCATTTAAAGCACCATCGGCCGTGGCCGGACGAGCGTGCACGGGTTTCGTTTTTACAGAAACCACATGACGCGTGTGACATAGTAATTGTGGGCACTGAGGGGTGGGCACGTTTACTATGTAGTGTGCGCGACCGACTTGAGTCGACATTATGGGCGCAGGCCCTGTGTGTAGGGCTGTGCTTACATGTGGAGATGGGCACTGAGGAGTGGGCATCGTCACAACATTTATAGCACCATCGGCCGTGGCCGGAACACCAGAAAAAACACTCTTTTTGTGAAACATCTGGGTAGCCGTGATAACGGCTTTTGTGTGCAGGCAAGCGGGCACTCGTGCAGGCTTGCGCATTGCAGAAGACACTGAGGCAGTCACAACTCTTGGAACTGCAACAGCGGCGCGCTTGGGTGAGAGCTCGGCCGCAGCGGAACTCGAACACCGGCGCTTTCCCAGCAGTGCTAGGATGCTTTCGGGGCTTCTGGCTTCATCGCAATCCTCTGCCGCGGCTCCCGCGGCGCGGGGCGACGGCTCGAAGAGCGAGAACGGGGTCCCGAGCTGCGTTGCTGACGCTGTCGCGATGGCGCAGCAGGAGGCGGTGGGCGTGACTGAGAGCTCTGTGGGGCCGGTCTAGAGCGGCTAGCTGCAGAACTGGAGCGCTTCGGCAAGAAGTGCTTGAACGCCTGTGAAGCTTTCTGGTCCTCGGCGAATCTCTCCACAAACTCGTTGACGGAAGATCCAAAGAGGCCGGCAGGAGTTAGCGGAGCGTCAAGAAACGCAGCGCGCTCAGACTCCTTGATGTCAGAAAGCGTCAGCCACAAATGCCTCTCAGCCACCGCAGCGGAAGCCATAACCCGTCCCATGGCCTGTGCAGCGGACTTAGTAGCGCGGAGGGAGAGATCCGAAGCACATATGGCAAATAGTCTTAGTGTTTATACTTGACTAACTGGGGCCCAGGTCAGGAAGCAGACAGACTGGCTAAACCGACCGTCTGCTAGCTGCCTCCCGTCACAGAGGTCAGTTAATTCTCAGCACATAGAGACTTCTTCACCTAGATATCACACTATAGAGACTGTGTCTGTTCCCCGAACTAGAAAATACAAAAAACGTCCAAACCAAGCTAAGATTAACAATTTAATTGAGGTTCAACAAATAAAAAACAGAAGCAATATGGATAAACAAATGATAAAGCTTGGCTTATTGAATATCAGATCCCTTTCTACGAAAACACTTTTTGTAAATAATATGATCACTGATCATAATATAGATGTACTCTGTTTGACAGAAACCTGGCTAAAACCTGATGATTACATTATTTTAAATGAGTCCACCCCCCAAGATTACTGTTATAAACATGAGCCCCGTCTAAAAGGCAAAGGTGGAGGTGTTGCTTCAATTTATAACAACGTTTTCAGGATTTCTCAGAGGGCAGGCTACAAGTATAACTCGTTTGAAGTAATGGTACTTCATATAACATTATCCAAAGAAACAAATGTTAATGATAAATCCCCTGTTATGTTTGTACTGGCTACTGTATACAGGCCACCAGGGCACCATACAGACTTTATTAAAGAGTTTGGTGATTTTACATCCGAGTTAGTTCTGGCTGCAGATAAAGTTTTAATAGTTGGTGATTTTAATATCCATGTTGATAATGAAGACGATGCATTGGGATCAGCATTTATAGACATTCTGAACTCTATTGGTGTTAGACAACACGTTTCAGGACCTACTCATTGTCGAAATCATACTCTAGATTTAATACTGTCACATGGAATTGATGTTGATGGTGTTGAAATTATTCAGCCAAGTGATGATATCTCAGATCATTATTTAGTTCTTTGCAAAATTCATATAGCCAAAATTGTAAATTCTACTTCTTGTTACAAGTATGGAAGAACCATCACTTCTAACACAAAAGACTGCTTTTTAAGTTATCTTCCTGATGTAACCAAATTCTTTAGCATACCAAAACCTCAGAACAACTTGATGATGTAACAGAAACTATGGACTCTCTCTTTTCTAGCACTTTAAATAAAGTTGCTCCTTTACGCTTAAGGAAGGTTAAGGAAAACAGTTTGACACCATGGTATAATGAGCATACTCGCACCCTAAAGAGAGCAGCCCGAAAAATGGAGCGCAGCTGGAGGAAAACAAAACTAGAGGTATTTCGTATTGCTTGGCGGGAAAGTAACATATCCTACAGAAAAGCATTAAAAACTGCTAGATCCGATTACTTTTCTTCTCTTTTAGAAGAAAACAAACATAACCCCAGGTATTTTATTCAATACAGTGGCTAAATTAACGAAAAATAAAGCCTCAACAAGTGTTGACATTTCCCAACACCACAGCAGTAATGACTTTATGAACTACTTTACTTCTAAAATCGATACTATTAGAGATAAAATTGCAACCATTCAGCCGTCAGCTACAGTATCACATCAGACAGTGCACTATAGACCCCCTGAGGAACAGTTCCACTCATTCTCTACCATAGGAGAGGAAGAATTGTATAAACTTGTTAAATCATCTAAACCAACAACATGTATGTTAGACCCTATACCATCTAAGCTCCTGAAAGAGGTGCTTCCAGAAGTCATAGATCCTCTTCTGACTATTATTAATTCCTCATTGTCATTAGGACATGTCCCCAAAACCTTCAAACTGGCTGTTATTAAGCCTCTCATCAAAAAACCACAACTTGACCCCAAAGAACTAGTTAATTATAGACCAATCTCGAATCTCCCTTTTCTGTCCAAGATACTAGAAAAGGTGGTATCCACACAATTATATTCCTTCTTAGAGAAAAATGGTATATGTGGGGATTTCCAGTCAGGATTTAGACCGTATCATAGTACTGAGACTGCTCTTCTTAGAGTTACAAATGATCTGCTCTTATCATCTGATCGTGGGTGTATCTCTCTATTAGTTTTATTGGATCTTAGTGCTGCGTTTGACACAATTGACCACAACATTCTTTTGCATAGACTTGAATACTTTGTTGGCATCAGTGGAAGTGCATTAGCATGGTTTAAATCGTACTTATATGACCGCCATCAGTTCGTAGCAGTGAATGAAGATGTATCCTATCGATCACAAGTGCAGTATGGAGTACCTCAAGGCTCAGTACTAGGGCCGCTACTCTTCACGCTTTATATATTACCCTTGGGAGATATCATCAGGAAACATGGTGTTAGCTTTCACTGTTATGCTGATGATACTCAGCTCTATATTTCATCGCAGCCCGGTGAAACACACCAATTTGAAAAACTAATGGATTGCATAGTCGATATAAAAAACTGGATGACGAGTAATTTCTTACTGCTAAATTCTGAAAAAACAGAGGTGTTAATTATAGGGCCTAAAAACTCTGCTTGTAATAACCTAGAACACTGTCTAAGACTTGATGGTTGCTCTGTCAATTCTTCATCATCAGTTAGGAACCTAGGTGTGCCACTTGATCGCAATCTTTCCTTAGAAAGCCACGTTTCTAGCATTTGTAAAACTGCATTTTTCCATCTCAAAAATATATCTAAATTACGGCCTATGCTCTCAATGTCAAATGCAGAAATGTTAATCCACGCATTTATGACCTCAAGGTTAGATTATTGTAATGCTTTATTGGGTGGTTGTTCTGCACGCTTAGTAAACAAACTACAGCTAGTCCAAAATGCAGCAGCAAGAGTTCTTACTAGAACCAGGAAGTATGACCATATTAGCCCGGTCCTGTCAACACTGCACTGGCTCCCTATCAAGCATCGCATAGATTTTAAAATATTGCTTATTACTTATAAAGCCCTGAATGGTTTAGCACCTCAGTATTTGAATGAGCTCCTTTTACATTATAACCCTCTACGTCCGCTACGTTCTCAAAACTCAGGCAATTTGATAATACCTAGAATATCAAAATCAACTGCAGGCGGCAGATCCTTTTCCTATTTGGCGCCCAAACTCTGGAATAACCTACCTAACATTGTTCGGGAGGCAGACACACTCTTGCAGTTTAAATCTAGATTAAAGACCCATCTCTTTAACCTGGCATACACATAACAAACGAATATGCTTTTATTATCCAAATCCGTTAAAGGATTTTTAGGCTGCATTAATTAGGTAAACCGGAACCGGATACACTTCCCATAACAACCTATGTACTTGCTACATCATTAGAAGAATGGCATCTACGCTAATATTTGTCTGTTTCTCTCTTGTTCCGAGGTCACCGTGGCCACCAGATCCAGTCTGTGTCCAGATCAGAGGGTCACTGCAGTCACCCGGATCCAGTACGTATCCAGACCAGATGGTGGATCAGCACCTAGAAAGGACCTCTACATCCATGAAAGACAGCGGAGACCAGGACAACTAGAGCCCCAGATACAGATCCCCTGTGAAGACCTTGTCTCAGAGGAGCACCAGGACAAGACCACAGGAAACAGATGATTCTTCTGCACAATCTGACTTTGCTGCAGTCTGGAATTGAACTACTGGTTTCATCTGGTCAGAGGAGAACTGGCCCCCCAACTGAGCCTGGTTTCTCCCAAGGTTTTTTTCTCCATTCTGTCACCGATGGAGTTTCGGTTCCTTGCCGCTGTCGCCTCTGGCTTGCTTAGTTGGGGACACTTCATCTACAGCGACATCGTTGACTTGATTGCAAATAAATGCACAGACACTATTTAACTGAACAGAGATGACATAACTGAATCCAATGATGAACTGCCTTTAACTATCATTTTTGCATTATTGACACTGTTTTCCTAATGAATGTTGTTCAGTTGCTTTGACGCAATGTATTTTGTTTAAAGCGCTATATAAATAAAGGTGACATTGACATTGACATTGACACTCCTCAGATCCGCGAGACAGATCGCTTCAGGTCCCATCTCATCCAGCTTGCGGAGAAGATCGCCCTGGAAAATCTGTAGCGTCGCCATGGTGTGTAACGCAGACGCAGCCTGCCCAGCAGCAGAGAATATCCGTGCGAGCAGCGATGACGTCATGCGGCAGGCTTTGGATGGCAACGCCGCCTTAGTCCGCCGTCCAGCAGAGGGCGGGCAAAGGTGCGCTGCTATAGCCTGTTCCACCGGCGGAAGTGACAGGTAGCCTCTGTTCTTAGCACCGTACAGTGTGGAGAATGCTGACGAAACAGATGAGCGGATTCTCGCCGAGAATGAAGCGTCCCAAGCCTTCGCCACTTCTTCGTGAAGCTCAGGAAGAAAAGGGGCGTGTTTTGAGCTTGAGGAAGAGCACTCATCCGGAAGATAGCTACCATCCAGCCGGGAACGTGAAGGGGGCGCTGGTGCAGACCACTCGAGGCCGAGGCTCGCCGCGGCCAACGAGAGTACACGCATCAGCTCCTTATCGATATCCCCCCGTCTGCTGGGCCTCTGAGCAGCGGGCGCGAGATCCACGGAGCTCGCCCAACCCTCACTGCCCGAAGCAAGCAGAGAGCACGTGTCTTCTTCCTCCGACGCGGGCCTGAGATCCACTTCCTCCGATGACGCGTCGGCAAGCAGTGGACGCTGAGCATCGGGAAGCGATGCAGGGGAGACCGGCGAAGCGGAGGGAACCGGCGAGGAAGTGGCAAGAAGGGCGCGAAGCGCCCTTATTGGTCTGATGTTGCATCAGCCTGCGCTCGATAGGCTGTGCAGTTGCCGCAGAACAAGCCAATGAGCGAACTAGCCGTCTCGCCTATGGCTGTGTACTGCTGAAAATGCGCTTTACAAAAATACAAAATTAAGGATAATTTTTTGCTTCAGTATTTCGTGAAAAGAGACTTTTCCCGTAGCGTCTTAGCTAAGACGCAGTACGAGAGAGCTCTCGTAAGAGAACCAGTATAATACAACAGCCTGCATTATATATTGACTGTCATATTGCCTAGCTCTTTGACAGGGCAATCTGTTGTTATATGAATAAAAATGAATGCAAATTTTATATGCTACAGAAAAAACACGGATAATCAATTTGGATTAACAATAGCTGCTTTGTAGATTAATATTCATTTGTAGTTCACACTTTTCAGATGCATTTGATGATCAGGACTTGTCCACTTTTTCCAAAGCTAATATAGGAAGGCTGTACTAAAAATAAATTAAAATACATCAATATTTAACGACACTCATATTTCTCCAAATATTTATGATGAAAAAGATCACTTTGTGTCAAGTTTTTTGTTGTTGTTGTTGTTTTTTGGAATGTATGGACAAAAACACTGCTCTGCTCTGATCTAAAATAAAACAATTAAAATTTTAATAAATAAACAAAAATTAGATGATTCAGTCATGGAAACCCTTTAAAAGACACTCAATTTGATTAACACATTGTGAAAGTGGCCAACTATATTGACTGAAATCTAATATCATAAGATGCAGAGCATAAATCTGATGATCATCCAAATTCCATACATGTTTTAGTGTCACTGATTGGACACACTAAGATTATGCTGTTTTCAAAATTAAATTTCCATTTCTCATGTTACACACTGACTAATTCAGTAAAGTCAAGCACAACATGGTGAGATTTCTCAAACAGGCAAAACTCCATCAGACAACATGGCTGCGACTCATATAAATAACGCGGCCCGGTAAAAATGAACAACAGTGCAGGAGCGGCATGCATGACTGTGACCCATGGACACATCGGCATCCAAATGAGTCATTCTGACAGCGAGCTCTTCTGTTCTCATGGGTTATGTATGTTTATGACTCAACAAAAACAAACAAAACACTGAGACTCGCACTGAGCATGATGCTCCCATGATGCACGGGGGCCACTGTTGATGCATTAATTAGTCTTTGAAAACATTGCTCTGGCCCGTCAGCCATGCCACAAACATAAAAAAAAACAAAACAAAAAAAAACAATGCATTTCAGGTCAAATGATGTTGAAAACACAAACCAACAGGATTATAAATCCATGAGTTTAAGCTCCATGAATCTTTTGATTATTTCATGCTTCTGGTAATGAGAACTTACAACATGCGAACGCAGTACGAGAGAAAAACTATGTTTCAGCAAACTTTCTGCTGCTGTGCTTGGACTCAGACATCAAACATGTCTTGCTCCATTCATACTGAGTGCTTAGTTTGAGGAAACTTCTGGCTTTGTTCTAGATTGATTGGATTAGAAAGAGAAGCTGGGAACTCCTCCATCAAGATGCTGTTCTCACAGCAGCTTTAGATGGATCCGCCTGGCTTTCTTCTTTCCTTATGTTTTTCTATCTCTCCCTTGTGAAGGCCAAAGTAAGTGTCAAGGTGACTTATTTTAAGCAGCGTCACTTCAATAAACCAAACATGCTAATAAGAGCTCTGAATGTTATATTCTCATGAATCTCACTTGGGATCAAAATAGTCTTGGTGATACTCTGATTCTGTCAAGAACATGGTCATATTATACATCTAAATAAATAAATGAATGAAGGCTGATCTTGACTATTAAGTGGTTTTGCATTGCATGAAGAACATCAGTCCATTCTCATTACCAGTACAATGTACAATACTGTACTGTAGTATTTAATGTCTCAAAATTAATTTTGATATCGAAAAGTCATGATATTACATTATATTAAATCATATGACTTACTAAAATAAAATGAATGAATGAAAAAAGTCTGTCAGGGAGAATTTGAAGAAGAAAGGAGAAATATGACTAATTTTCATAAAAATAATGACCCAATACAAAAACCCAAACATATGTGAAAAATAAAAATATTTGACTAGAAATTAAGCTTGTGTTTTGCCATAAATTATTTTTGCATTACATGAAGCATATCAACCCATTTTCGTTATAAATACAAAAAAGAAAAGAAAAAAAGAAAAGAAAAAATATGTCCTTCATAGACATGACAAGCGGTTCTAAAAATAATAAAATAAAATATAAAATAAAATAAAAAGCAACCATGAGGCTGAAAGGAATATTTAAAATAAGACAAAAAAAGTTCTTTTAAAATTTACTGTACAAAATACCATTTACATTCTTTCTCTTTGATTTCTGAAGGTGAACTATGATAAACTTTGCATCAGTGTCATGTTTTCATGAGAGTCACACTTCTATCATATTCAGAGATCTAAAAACTATCAAAAGGGTAAATGAATTCATTAAACCCTCATTTTGAATGACTGTATAAACATCTCCTTGTAACACTTGACAACAGTTTCTTGAGCCCTGATGAGATTGGGATGAAACTTTGCCCCTGTTAGAGCACAAGGTGAGCACATATTCATGCCTCGGCATGTGCTAATTGTTTGTATGCTGTAGAGTTAGCTGAACAAACCTCCCCTTGGGACCTTCGCTGATCCCATTTGCATCTGAAAAAGGAGCGAGGATGCACGAGCCAAGGAGGGCCGCCGAGGTTTGTCAGGCGAGGTAGTGAGTGTTGTTTATAGCCCAAGGTCACTGCTACTTGAGCAATCACTAATGCATCCACATATGAAAGCCCAACAGCGCACAATCCAATTACACTCAGCTGGCCATTTTTAGCTGTGTATTATATAAAAATTGAATGCAAATATAAATAAATTTGGCAGTCTTCATGCGCAGCAAGGATCAATGAGAGAGAAGTGGTTTGATATTGGGCAGCTATGCATGTTAATGGAGATAATCCCTCTGGAAAGTGCCGCACAAAACAGCCCAGACACTTTGAATTAAGTAATAAATACAGATGCGATAAAGCCAGTGTGTGTGTGTGTGTGTGTGTGTGTGTGTGTGTGTGTGTGTTTGTGCCTGTCTTACTTTAAATGCCAGTTTCTTTAAAGACCCCATAAAATCAGAACTGGATGGCTTTTAGTCCATGTCTGTTAGCACTGAAGCCATTTATTTGCTAGCACACTACTAGTACAAAATATTATCATATACACATTTACAGTCTTATTCTTTCAGAAAATGAAGCAAAAACATGATCTGCTACCATAAGAATAGAATAGCTCTCTAGAATATCTTGCTCTGTGCTATCAGTATCACTATCTGCAAATGCTAAATAATAGCCAATAGCTATTTAGGTATTGTTTGTAGCTAATGTTAACGAAGTTTTTAAAAAATATTGGAGATAGTTAATATATGGTAGCGATTTAAAGGGATAGTTCACCCAAAAAATTTAATTCAGCACCATTTAACCACCACCATGTGGTCCCAAAACTAGTATGAATTTATATTTTATTTTATGGAAAAAAAAACACTGAAAAAAAAAAACTGACACATGGTAAAATATAAATAAATAAATAAATAAAACAATATGTATATAACACATGAAGGTTAAGTTTTTTTTTTTAAATCAGCACTGATTTTTTCATTTTGAGTGAACTAATGGTTAACTGTTAGTAATTTAATAAAGATTAACAAAGATTTTTTTTTTTTTTTTTTTTTTACAAATCTCAAATAATGACAGATTTGTACAAATAAAAATATAATAATAATAATAATAATAATAATAATAATAATAATAATAATAATTCCATTCAGGTCTGGCTCCAAAAATTTATGCAACCCAATCGATTACCAAAAAGAAAAAAAATCAAGTACTGCCCAATTTTTTTCTCCCCGGATATAACTTAAATATTTTTTACACTCTGAAATACAACACATTGTGGATATAAAATATACAAATGTCCTTTTATGTTGACTTAAAGGTCCGTAATACAAAGTTAATGTCTTAGTCACTAAACTGACTTTTTTTTTTGACTACATAGACCAATTTATTATGCAAGAGTTTTAGTTATTACTGTCACAAAACTGATGGTTTCATTCAACAGAATTCCTTTCAGTCATATGTAAGAAAAGAAATACCCTGCACACATATTTTACTTAAAAGCATTAATAGATAAGTAAGTACATTACATTATGTGTGAATTCTGCAGTGAATGGCAAACTCCATTCAATACAGCCTAACAGGGCTATGCAGGATGTATGAGACACACATGACATCCTCCTCAGACTCTGTCTCCTTTGTTCAGGTAAAGATCTAATTCCACTGTTTTGAACTGTCATTAGATTATTACTATTATTTTGCGCTCATTTAAGGATGTAGTGACGTCAGTCCTCAGCAGCACAATGTAATCTATATATAGACTTATTGTGCCCGAGATGGCCGACACAGAAGCTGTAGCTTCAGTACAGTAAATTAGAACAATTATGTTGGTTTCAGATGGCTGACCCGGGTCACTATGTGTGTGATTATATAATTCACAGACATAACACATGCTTAAGTCTTGACAGCACATAAAGGTCAGCTTCTAATAGAGAAAGCTTCACAGTCAAACCACAGTCCTCTTCTAAATAATTTGACATTTTGGAAATCTCTCTTTGTCATAATGGTGGCAATTCATAACTGGAACTCTGCATTCTTAACTGTGATTAGACTTCTTTATTGAATATATTTGCATAGTGAAACATGATAGGTCTATTATCTTTCTATTACTGCTATATTTTTCACCTTCTTCTGGCAGCTCAATAACCATGTTATACAGTACACCAAATCTTGTGTGACCTTTGCATAAAATGACTACTGACTTGTTTAAATTTATTAAAATCATAAAATTAAATATTAATTGATGTTTATATAATTAAAGTATTTTTATTTATTTATACACTAAGCATCTGGATGCTTAATAAAAAAAAGAAAATTGTTAATTTTAATCAAATTAAAATGATTAAAATCACCAAATTATATTTATAGAAATAAATTAAATTTAACCAAATAACTAAATAAACTACATTTCTGCAGCTATTAACAATGTTACACATCAAGATGATTTGCATAAAATCTTAACAGCATGCAACACATTCACAAAACCTGTGTGCAAATATCTATGATTGTCATAATAATATTATAGAGATCCTGAGACTATAAATATGCACTTTAATGTCATAATGTGAAGAGTGGAGCTATATGTGCTGAACATGTGCCACTCCTGTACGTGTTTGTGTGTGTGTGTGTTGCATTTCATAATAAATGGTGATTTAAGGACTTTTGTTTGTTTCCTTGTGATAAACTGCTGCCCAAAGCCATGGAAATTACCCTCATCCATCTTGTGGTGAGGCAAAGCTTTGCAACAATGTGTAATATGCTGTGTAAAATGAACCACAGTCTGTGTTAAATATAGAGCCTCATTCACCTCTTCATTTACCAAAAAACAACTCTTCATTTACCTGACAAAGTGCTGTCCATCAGCATCCACTCCTCTGCTGCTCAAACAAACACAGACGGGTCACAAGCAGATGCTGGGAATTAAATGGTTGCGGTTAAAGGTGTTGCTAAATGTCTATAGATGAGGGAAATTACTCAAAATTTCAATAAGTTTGTGCATTTAGTAAAACATACTACCATGTCAAAAAAAACAAACAAAAAAAAACTGCCTCTTGGTATCAAAGACCTTTCTGTCACATTCTGTTTGTGTTGAAATACAAATATCTAGCTAAACATATCACCTCAAAATTCACTATTACTAATTCATTTATTTAAAAACTAAATAAATTTGAACAAAGAAACAACTAAATAAATATGTATACACTAAGTATCTGGAAACTTGATTAATAAAATGCCATTAAGTTTGCATTTTCATAAAAATAAAAAAAAATGTAATTTAAAATATAATAAAAAATGTATTTACAGAAATTTTTATTATATTATATTACATTCTGTTTGTGTTGACGTACATACATTAGCTTTCAGCTGAACTCATCACCTCAAAATTCACTATTACATTCAGGTTTATCATTATGTAGCAGAGAAGAAAGCATTTTGGGATACTAGTTAAAAGAGCATGCACAAATGGTTAAAATTCAGTATCATTTGAGCACCTTAGACACTATTTTCAATGCGCTAATTCTAATCTTGCATTCTATATAGAATGGATAGTATGCTAAATGCTACTCAGCATGGGTCTTTTACCACGTGCAACATCCTGCATGGTCAGGGCTGGGACTTAATGGCCCACACTGGCTAAATGAGGTTATTTAACTCCAAAACATGGCTGGAAATCCTCTACGGGGCAAGTATTGCTACAGGGACCTCATGCATGCCAGCAGTCACATAAAGGGTTCTGAAAGAGTGTAAATAATTCAAAGTAATGGTCTCGGTGTGTCTAAGAAAGGCTGCTGTGACTGGATGAAATATTATGGCAAACATAATTGAGTCATCAGTGCACTTGGTGAACTGGGGGTTGTTTGTCGTCGTCTTGTCAGGTCATGTGATTGGAGAGGTGATTTCTTTGTGATGACCTGAGTTATTAAAAAATACAGACTGACTGATTTTAGCCTAATCTAGCCTGGGTTTACTGTAGTAGCTCTCCCTCATGCGTTTGAAATCAACCAAATGCATTTTCTCTAGTGACCTGGTTGCATGCAAGTATCATAAAACCATAATATAATATCAATATAGAAATACAACTGACATATGAATGTGATGTATGTATAGTGCATTAGAAAGATTATTATATTTAAAAATATATATATATATAAATATTTGTAAAATGGTCAGTCATGTAATGTGACAGCCATTCTGTAGCAGTTTGCCATGTCATAATAATATTATGATTAATAAATAAATAAATAAACTGATTTATAAACTAATAAATAAAACAAGTTTATTGATAAATATATACATTAAATAATATATAAAATACATTTTGTTTTTTAAATTGTATTCATAAATACATTATCTAAATCATATTTATATTTCGTTTAATATTTTATAAATAATTACATACATGCATGCACATATACACACAGATTTGCCATGCCATATATATATATATATATGTGTAAAAACAAGTGAATTTAATTCAATACAAATATTTTATTTATATTTATCTTGTGAAAAATAGAATGAAAATGTATGAAAAGTAAAATGGAAAATAGAAAATGTTAATACATTTCTATGTAATATAATTGGATATAATGCAACATTTACATTTGGCACATGGCCCTCAAATAAGTTTGGATTTTGGTCTTTCGTAATCGGTTTTTAGACAGTATATATGGTAATTATGGCTTAAAAAGTCTTTAAAACTAAATCCTAACTGTATGGCAATAAATAAATAACGCTACATAAATAAAGACTGTTATATTCTGACTCTAAGATGAATATGTAAGGTATTATATTTCAAATTAAGTTAAGCAGCGTAGCGTATCTTCTCACTATAGCCAAGAACAGTAAATCAATCAAATCAGGGAGTAATATATTAGTTAGATGAGGCAGGCTTACACATGTGAGTTGATTTAATTAAACTGCTTTACCACAGTCTATAAACAGAATTAGCACATAAATGCTTCATTTAACGTTCAGAAAAAGAAAAAAAAAAAAACATTTTATGAAGCACAAACAGTTTTAGATTATCTCCAGAGAGAAGCACTAACCTGCTCAGTTACAATGCAGTTAAATATGAAAAATTGTGCATAATTACACAAAGCACATTAAAATAACAGACTGGCACTGAAACCCCGTGGCTGCATGGAAAACAATGATGTTAGAAGTGTTTGTTTGTTTGTTTTATCATACACCAAAAATAGAGTCTGAATTCTTATGAAAGTAATGCCATGCCTCGCTTTCAGCATGACATGTTAAAAAATTATTTGGGCATATGCCTTTAAAAATCACCATGTTTTCATGTTGAAAATATGGCTGGTCATCTGTAAGTTGGTCTCTTTATGAAATGTCTCCCTCTCTACAGCCATTATAGTCTATGCATGCTTATTAAATTTGCAAACACTAAATAATTAATGGTGGATATTACAGCATAAGCAAACGAGTCAAGCCTATGCTAGCAGCTCACAAATTTGCCATCACAAATTAATTATGTACAGGTCAACATCAGATTATCTCAGAGGCATTCAACAACTAGAGGTATTATGACCATACTGATTGTGCTCAAATAAACATCTTGTTTGAGTGGGTAAAAGACAGACAAATAGCTGAAAGATGGTCTAACAAAAGTAACAGGACAGAAGGGGTGTGTAATTTGTCATGTATGTTACACAAGTCAAACCATATAAAAAACACTGTTACAAAATCCCTCTGACGAGCTTGCACTGAAATATGTGCAGCTTGTTTTCTAATTATTACTATTCTTTATTAGATGTATGGATTTTGTCAATTTTTTTTATTTTGACTTAATACTATAGAAAAGTAGTGAAAAATTTAGAATTAAAAAAAAAAAAAAAAAAAAAATTTAAGAGTTAAAAAAAATGGCTGTGTAACTTTTCAACTTGTAAAAGCAAATAAAAATGTAAAGAAAATCAAAAAATATAATGCTAAACAATAAAACAATAAATAAATACATAAAATGATTGAATGAAAGACTAACATCAATTAATTATTAAATAATTAACAAATAAATACAGGCATGAATGAATGAATGAATTAAATGGTTAAACAGGAATAAATTAATGACTAAAGTTATTACATGAATTAATAAACGAACGAAAAAAACAGGAATGAATGAATGAATGGGTTTATAAATAAAGTAATAAGTAAATAAATACAGAAATTAATTCATTAATACATTAATAAATAAATGGTTAGATAAACACAGGAATAAATAAATGAGTAAATAAATGACTACATTAATGACTAATTAAATACATGGCTAAATAACTAAACAAACAAACAAACAAATTACACTTAAGTCTGTCTGACAAATGCAATTGTAGCTCAAAACTGTGTAGCACCTATCTGTTTTTATAGAGGCTGTAATAATTTTAAAAGTGTAATAAAGTAAAAAGTGCCCAGTGCCCACCCAGGGTTCTATTCATGTAGGATTTTCAAAACCTGCGTATGTTCATCTTGGAAAACGAGCTGTGACTGTGTTCCACTTTTATTATTTTTTTTACCTAGTAACAGGTCACCATGGCATGAATAAATGAAATGAAGCAGATCTGGACTTAAAAGCCCCCAACAGTAGACAGATGGAATTTGTTGCTCGGCAACAGCCATCAAAGCCTGCATCACCTCCGCAGGCCCATCTTGACAAGGCAGGCAAACCAAGCAATTGCTTGGGGCCCCCAGCTGGCCGAAAATTTTCGGTGGCCGGATTTTCGGTGCATCCCTAATTATAATCAAAATCCATAAAGATACACTTCTCTCTAAAGGCGCGTCTAATGAGGAGATGGTGAGTCAGGATCGGCAACTTCATCCTTGACTCAGAAAACACTAGTTTATTAGTAAACAATTAAAATATCTACTTACTATTTCCCCCCGTCACATGTTGTGGTAATTATGGTAATTACTTTTGCCGGTGCTTTGCCACAAGCTTAAGCCTACTGTGTGCATTTGGACACAGAACTCTTCAGCTGTCGACAACTCTTCACAGTCGTGGTAAGACAGCCTTGTGTTGTTTCCACCAGCGCGGCAATTTTTTTCATTCAATAATTAATGGATGTCTAAAATATAAAAATAAGGAGAACCCTAAAGCAGGCCCAAGACCCGGCCCATGTCTGAACTATGATGTGAACATTGGACCGAAGCCCGGCCAGAGTTGTATAAAAAAAAAAGTCGGGGCCGGTCGGGCCCGGGTCAAAATGCAGGGCTCTAATAACTTATTGCATATCGCACATGTATACCGATGTCCAAAAGTTTAGAAAATATATTTTCTGAGGTTTTTAAAAGTCTTATGGTTAGGTCTGGATTTATATGACTATGAATTTAATTTTTTTTTTATCATTTTAATGTAAAACATTATTAGAATTTAACATAACAGTTTACTATTTTATTAAATTTAAAATGCAGTTTATTTCTGTGAAGGCAAAGTTGAATTTTTAGCATCATTACTCCAGTCTTCAGTGTCACGTGAAAACAGTTATGCTGCTTATTATTATTATTATTATTATTATTTTACATGTGGAATTTTGGGAACTTTTTTTCTGTAATGAATATAAAGAATAAGCGAAATTATAAATGTCTTTACTGTCACTTTAATGCATCCTTGCTGAACAAAAGTGTTAATTTATTTTTATTTCAAACTTAAGTATTTCCACATTATATTATATTGACTCCTTCTTAACTGGCAATTCTAAACGTTTAAACCTCAAATAACACCTGAACAACTGACTTCAACAGTCTTCTCCAATGACTGCTTCCCACCAAACACACTGGGTTGGAAAAAAAAAGTGCATCTGTTACTTCAGTGCCATAAACTTTACACCTCTCTGTCCTGATCTATTAATCGACTTTGACCTTCACGGTCAGCCCCAAGAGAGAAAACACACACAATAATAAATGCAGTCTATCCGCTATTGAGAAGCACAGCAAAGCGAAAACAGCACAGACTGAGACTGAAATCCTGGATCCAGACGGAGCCAAAAGTCATGACAGCAATCAATCAAGCAGTTAATTTCCATCTAATCATTAACATTCAAATAAAGGTTCTGACATCTACTTCTTCAAGCTGATTAGAATAATCAATTTGATTGGCTTTGGTTTATCGCTTGTCAAGAATGTCTTTTGTTTTTCTTTTATGCACAAAAAGTAACTAGCTTATCCGATCAATGTTAATGTCTTTGTGTTTTTCCACTGCTCTAACAGACTTAAAACATGTGAAACATTTTACACCAGTTCATGAAAAGCCATTAAAACACCTAATGACACTGAATGAAATGACTTTTGTCTGACTTCTTAAAAAAATCTGTACAATCACCTGAACCTAAGGACATTTTTTGGCATCAACAGAACCGTTTAAGCGAGCCAAATGACGTTTCTAGTGCATTTCTAATGGCATATTTGTGAGCAGGAGCAGCCAAAAATAAGAACGTTTGAAGAGGAAACCATCTTTATGTTTGGGTAAAATCACACACATAGTAAACGGGATGGCTCCCTGTTGAGTGTGGATAATGACGGAGGCCTGCTTTTCCATTCTGCTCGATAATGACCACATTTATCACAGAGGACAAACTTTGGAAATGGTCCATCAGAGTGATCCTTTGAGTTTCGCAATGCATACATGTTGGTATATGTGGTTTATGGGGACTTATGGGGTGTAATGGTTTTTATTCTGTACAAACTGTATTTTCTATTGCCCTACCCCAACCCTACACCTAAACCTACCCCTCACAGGAAAATTTGTGCATTTTTGGATTTACAAAAAAACTCATTCTGAATTATTTATAAACCTTTTGAATTATGGGGACACTGAAAATGTCCTCATAATTCACCTCCTCGTTGTAATACCTATGTCATAACCATGTCATTACACAAATTTGTGTCCTCATAAACCACATAAACATGCTCTCACACACACACACACACACACACACACACACACACACAGCGTTAAGGCATGACTTACAGTTCCCTTATAAACATACTTTCCCTATGCTATTCAAGACTGGTTTGTACTGGTTTGGTGCTGGTCTAGCTCATATACAAGTATTACCTTTCACTTGTCCAATAAGGTATTTCTTTTCTCAAAAAAAAAGACCCTCACCTTTAACTCAGTTATTTCTTCATAGGTTTTTCACAACACGGAAAGAGAAAAATTACAATAATGAAACCTTACCTAACATCATAAGGGACTTCTCATGTTTTCCTTCATTATTTTCTCTTTATTGCCAATGGCACCATGTTTGAATAGCAATTGTCAGACAGTGAAAGAGTGCACTATAGCCATTTACACAACACAATATTACCCCTCATATTTCATACATAGCTTTGATAGGTTGAGGAGTGATAATGCACAATGGAGCTGGTGACTTTGTAAGCTGGAGAAGGACAGAGAGAGCGAGAGCTAAAACCCTTTATTTCTGCTTGATGAAGCACACATACACCAGCTGCACAGAAAAGACTCATTTCTCTTTCTCATATAGTGTGAAATTAAGCAAATAAGCAGAAAAGGCCTGTGTCTGTCATGGATAAGTGTGTGTCTCGGTGTTAAGTAGGGGAAAAGGGGCACATTTTGAATCATAACTGAATGCACAGAACATGTTAATGGTGTCTGAAGAATAATATCTGCTGTATGTCTCTTTAGACATATTTAGTCTGGTGGGGGTGATGTGAACAGGGGTCTTGGGAGAAAAGCTGGCTTTCAGCTCTTCAGCTTTCACTTATACACATCTGATGTGTATTTAAAAGTGATTTTACCAGAGTATTGATATCAGTTCACTTTGATGTCACACAGCATGTCATATGCGGATCTGAAACAGTCGATTTACGAAAGAAATTTGCTAGGGCCTATTAACAAAACTTTTTTGAAAATGTCTCCTTTCATATTCCACAGAAAATACTGTATAAAGCCATACAAGTGTGGAAAGACTTAGGTAAGCAAATTATGACAAACATTTTCATTTCGGGGTGAACTATGCCTTTAAATCTACATTGAGTTACAAGATGGAAGTGCTCTCCAAGGACTGATTCATAGATGAAAAAAAATATATTTGAGAACATATAAGCAGGAGGAACAGGACACAAATGGCTTCTGAGGACATGCATCCTCTCCACCAGATAACTGGAAAATTGTTTTCACCTGTGAGGCCAAATAGAAATGTAAAGGGAAAAATCTATTATACAATGGCCCTACATACAGCCCTCAACATAACATAGAGAGACCTGGAAATGCATTGAACGATGAGCAATAATACTAAACATGACCTGAATACTAACTAAAAAATGCACAAAGCAGCTATAAACAAATAAACTGATACAAATATATTTTGCATTATACAGTTGTATAATGTTTTAAAAGATACTGTATACTAACATGATTAGAGCAAATCCTTATATCTGAGACTTCAAAGAAATAGTTCAAAAATGAAAATTCCCTCATTATTTACTCACCTTCATGTTGTTTTAAACCAATATCATGCTATTAATTCTGTGTAATGCAAAAGGAGAATTTCTAAAGAAACTTTATACAGATTTGTACTAACTTAATTTCCTCTATGATCATCAAGCTCCAAAAACAATGGGACATGTTTTCCCAATATACGAGGTCACAACAAAACCTGAAATGGTCATGAAATACTTATACATAAAGAAAGGGTCAAAATACGGACATCCAAAAAAAGTCTTGGCCAGGTAAAAGAACAAAAGGTATATCAAATAAAAGAAAAAATATCTGCACACCTTTATGCTGCCTTTATTCAAAAAGTAAAAAAAAACAGCAACGTTTCGGTCAAAGACCTTTGCCAGGCAAACACATACACAAGCAAAGGCTCAATAAGTACTCACAGATTCAAACAGAGTTCCAATTGATGACACCCGTTAGCAATCAAAGTCAAACATGTGAACAGCTATAGTAAGGCTGCATCCGAAAACTGAAAAATGCTACATTCGGAGGTCGCATTCCAAGGTAGGAAGGCATCAAGGCACGTCCAAAATCAATGTCAGCTTCATTTCCTGTCTCCTGAGATGCCTTCATCTGGCCGATTTTTAAGGCAACATAGATGTATCCTTCGCTGCCTTCGATATCCCACAATCCTGTGCGTTCCATTCTGTGAGAGTTAAGCCAAAAAATAAAGATGGCGTCTGAAAGTTGCGGTCGGTGGTCAGTTTGTGTTTAAAGAGTAACTAAACCCTTAACCAACTTTTTTAGTTAATGATCTATAAGAATGGGGCTTTATTAGTGCTGTTCATTGATTCGAGTAACTTTTTTGACATTTGAGTATAAAGTGTTTTAATTCTACAATATATGGTGTAAAAACGTGTGAGTGCTGCCCTCTTCAGGTTGAACGGTGGCTACTGCAGTTGATTTTTCCTATTGGATGTTGCGGTGGCAAGTGACGTAAGCGGTGGCAGGTGACGTAAGCAGTTTCCAGCTCACCACGCCCCTTGGTACGAGCTACCACGCCCTTGGCAGTATAAAACCATCAAAATCACTGTAGTGAGTCAGGATATTTAGCATAGCAATTATAAAGTTATTTATATCTTCAAGTTAGCGTAGATTTATCTGTATTTAGTACAGTGGTCAGGATGGTACGGAGGTGTGTTGCTGGTTGCGACAGCACTGCTGGACTGCATAGTTTACCAGCAGACTTTAAAATTAAGCGCCAGTGGTTGCATGCACTTGGCCTGGAAGACCGCAAGTTCGGGTGTGCAAACTGCGTTTTACAAGGGATTGCTTCTCCAACGCAATGGAGGTGGAAATGGGCTTCTCCACACAGCTCGCGCTGAAAAGCGACGCGGTGCGGGAGTTAAGACCGCAGTTTGAGCCAGCGGCTCGAATTGATATGAACAGACACCTCGACACCCTCCACTTCAGGTGAAAGTGGGGGAGAAAAGTCCTCTACTTCAAATGATCGCTCTGTTGCAAAGCTAATTGCGTCATTACAGTCACTCTCCATTTTAGCGTCTCTGACAGCAGCTGTCAATCAATCTGTCACTGCGGGTCTCAGGATCACGCCGCACTCGCTCAGCCCCGCCCTAGGTCCGTCCCCTCTATCTCCGCTGTGATCTGCCCACTTTTCAGCATTTTTCAAATATTGTCAGTGGGTGGAGTCAGGCTCTGAGCAGGGGTTTAGTTACACTTTAAATATATGTTTCTGAACAACCTTTTCCACTTTTTATGTAATTTCTACCGAGAAATTAATATAGCAGTAATGAAATATCCACTCAGTTATCACCAAAGCTCTCTATATTTTACTGTAGATCAGTAAACCAGAACTCAGCCTCAGAAGCCTGTCCGAAATCGGTGTTCATGAGGTGCCTTCAGGCAAAAACGCTGCCTGCAAAGTCATTGCCTGATTAGACAGCAAGGCAGCAAGTCACCTGCCTAAGTTTTCGGATGCAGTCTATATCACTTTTGAAATAGTTATGAAAATGACCCAAATTCATTATATTGGTTAAAAATCGTAACAAAAATAAACAATATCAAGTATAAGCGAGATCCTCAAACACGTTTTTTTTTTTTTTTTTTTATGGCTACAAAAATATCTTTGTCCTGACAACATTCAATATTTATATTAAAAAAGTTGTTGTCTTTATTCAAAAAAAATTATTATTTTTTTCTCTCTCTTTACACAAACACACACACACACACACACACACACACATATACATATATAAAATTACACAATACACAATAATAGACAATCAGGTCAAATTAGGTTAATTGTAAATGTGTTACTCTCTGTATTACTCTCTCTCAAACTAACAAGTTACAGTAACTTTGGTACCCCCTAATTACACAGAACGATTTAGAGACTAAAATGGATTCTGAAAATTAAATAGGTCTCTAACTACTGAAAATGTGATCACAGCAAACATTATGCAAAGGACTGGAACAGGATTACATCCTGCGACCGCCAGCCGATCTAAACAAGGAACATGCCTACAGGAACAGGACATGCTCTGTTGTGCAAGGACAACGTTCACTCGTGTTTACCCTGTCGTCTGTCCAGTCGGCCCAATATTTGATGGCGTCTGGTACAGTGTGACCCCCTCATTGGCTTTCTGGGACGGTGACTTGGGACTCACAGCTCAGGGGGCTTTGCTATCACCTTCACAGCACAAGCAATCTCTGGAAGATCTAACAGGGATGAAATTCCATCAGAGAGAGAAGTGTGGGCTGCTGCCCAAGCTACGCATGTCCTCTACAGCAGTTATTGATTCACAGAGCTGCAGTAAGCTCTGGATATTAATGTTGACCCCTGGAGCAGTGAGGTCATGCCCACCACTTTGGAATCCAAGAGGTGACTCCACACATTTACAACAGGAAGACTTCACTGAACAGAGATCTACAGATGAATAGATATACATGTACATACACAAGTATTTCTATATAAAAGTATGTGTATGTTTATTAGAGTACCATTAAGATTAGACACTACCATTCAAATGTTTGGGGTGAGAGGTTTTTTTTTTTTTTTCAGCAAACATACATTAAATCAATCTTTAGTGACTGTACAGACATTTCTCATGTTACAAAATATTCTATTTCAAATAAATGCTGTTCTTTTGAGCTTTGTATTAATCAGAGAATCATGAAAAAATTATGCATCACTGTTTCCACAAAAATGTTAATCAGCACAACGGTTTTCAACACTGATCATTTTAAGAAATATTTATTATTTCTAAAGGATCATGTGACACTCAAGACTGCAATAATGACTGCTGGAAATTCAGCATTGTCATCACTGAAATAAGTTACACTTAAACTTTTTTTTAAACTAAATTAGAATAATATTTGATTATTATTTGATTAATATTATTTTAATGTATTTTTTTATCAAATAACTGAAGTCTTTGTGAACATAAGCAACTTTTGCACAATAGTGTAATATGTAAAAAGAGGAAAATGTTGCAAGCCGTATTTGAAACTCACATTACCCACCTGAGCACTTAAGACTTTTTGACCAGTGACAGAACAGTAACAATACATTATTTTTATTGACTAAAAATAAGAAACATCTTCAATTTTTAAAAGGAGTACACAATTGTTTTGTGAAAATCCTTTATTTATTCATAGAACAAGATCGGTGTCTGTCTGTGAAGGCTTTCACAATGAGTAACTCCTGTATTATTTCACAGATCTGGTGCATCACAGTGAATCTTTGGCACTGCTTTCACACAGAAGCACTGAACAGAAACCACTTCATTGTCAGTGCTGTCATAGAAGGGATCGTCACTAGTGTGACAGAACACAAGCATAACGAGAGAGAAGATGCTGACATTAATTGCGCCAGTATGTGCAGGAAAAAATGTGTTTAAAATTTCCATACTGTGGAACTTTACATACAGTGTGCAGCATGTAGGCTGGCACAGACAATCTATTTTGGAAAAGCTCCAAATCACCAGCTTGTCTAAGTGAATGAAATGTGTATGTCTGGGTTTAGTGGTAAGAGAAAATAGAATAAGAGAGTTCCACAGTCTTGTCAAGTCCATTTCTCCCCAAATAATTCAAAACATGAAAAAAATACAATATATATATTTTTTGTCAGTCCCCTGCCTACCTATTCCCTAAAAAAATGCTGTCAGCCCCGTTTGGCCTTCATTACCAGGTTAACACAGAATCTACACATGCAGAGCTCACGGTGATTTCACTTTCTACACAACACAATTTCTACCCCACAAACCTTGCATTTATTACCATTTCAGGTAATTGATAATGCTTTCAGGTATCGATAAGAGAGTAATATATTTAGCTCAACATGTTTTTAAACCCATTTAGCAGAATTCTGCAGATTTTCCTCCAAAACCAGTGCAAAATATGTCCACGGTAGTTCGATTCAGTGTGGGTTTCCTCATAACTGCTCTCTCTCTTACATCATGGTCTTGCTCAGCTCCAGTTGAGGACGATTGGTTTAGTTAGCAAAATGTAAAGCAAAATGGAATTTCCATAGCGCTGTGGAATTCCAGTCTTTATGAAGGAGAGGGTGGACAGTCCAAACCACATAAAACTGGGGATCACGTCCTCCTGTGATTTTAGCAATGAGAGTGTGACAGTGTGAATAATTGATGCAAAGCTTTTAAAAAAAAAGAAAAGCCTAATGGGACAGAAAGAAGAATAGGTACTGGATAAGAAAAAGGCTACAAATAGCACTAATAGCCACATGAAGGCTTTGCGACTACAAAATAATTTCTAGTAAAAAAATACTGCTGTCATATGAGAAAAATAATATAATATTATATACAGTACGTTTGTGTGTGTGTGTGTGTATCTATATATGTATGTATGTACATGTACAAAGACACACAGTGGGTATAGAAAATAATTACCCCCCTTTAAAATAATCACATTTTGTTGTTTTGCAACCTGAAATGAAGACACAGTATTTGTTTTATCCAGCTGTATTTACTGTAGTTCAACTTCCAAACATCCAAGTGAAAGATATAACACCAACATGCCAGAAAAAAATTGTGCAACTGAAGCAAACAATCAACTATGGGTGGCAAGAAACTGTCAAAAGATCTCTGGGATCAAGTTGTGGACAGGAGATGGATAAAAAAAAAATGCCTTTATCAATGCCTAGAAGCACAATGAAATCTATTATTAAGAAGTGGAATGCATTTGGTACAACACAGACCCTCCCTGGATCAGGACGTCGCTCCTAACTGGATGAAAGAGCCAGGAGGAAACTGGTCAGAGAGGGGACCAAGAGCCTACGGCTACTCTGACGCAGCTGCAGGAATTTATGACAAATGTGTACATATTGTGCATGTGCCATGATGTTGTAATATACTGTTATCGGGGTGTTTCTCTGCAGCAGGGATTGGATTGTTCAGAGGACTTGTCAAAGATTGATAAACAACCTCTGAACTCCATCTTTAAGATCATCAAGCTCTCTTTTAAACACTATGTTATTTCAGAACAGAAGCTGAACTCCAGTAATGCACGTGATGAGAGAGATATTACCAGCCTTTAATTAGCACTGCTGTTTAAATGAGGCACAAAGGAACGGCCTTAAAATTCTAATTCATCCCCCCTAATGGACCAATTAATGCCGATTAAAACCTATGAAATAGATCTGTAAAATATTCATGCGTTATGCTAAAACACCAAGGTTTGAAGCTAATAGCAGCTGCAAATAATTGAACTTTCATTTCAAATGCCTTCTCTTCGAGGGCAGGAATGAGGGAGTGTTGTTATGAATTAAAGGAGGGTGAGAGAGCAGTCGACGCCTTCCAAACTAATGTTTAATGATGAGGGTGTCTCCATAAGGGAGTTCTCCTGTCATAAAAATCACTGCAGGTTTAGTCTGAACTGATGCATAATAACTACTAAGTGAAGCTCATCTAAATCCGGCATCTGAACCAAAACTATACTTTGTAATTATTTTTTACTTGTTGTGCAAAATAAAATAAAATAATATATATATATATAAATTTTATTTCATTTCCATAACAAAAAAATAACACTTTGTTCACCTCATAATTTGCGCATAATAACTTTGCATTACGCAGAATATCTCATCAAAATAGTAAAATGAGACGTATAAAAACTATTTATTCACTAACAAACATGGCAATCATCTCAGTCTAGACCCTGAAGTCAGAAACCTTGATGCATTAATTATCTTCGAATTTACTGCAACTATGAGAGAGAGAGCGAGCGAGCAAGAACGAGACCTTTTCCCCTTCTTCCTCTCCAGGAGGCTGTGCAGTGTTATCTGCTGTAGAGATGACAGCACTCACTGCTGATTGGACATGGAGGCAGAGCCAGCTCATTACACTCGCATAATAAGAGAGCAGAGTCTGAGACTGACAGTACTAACCTGCCTCATAAACATCATCATTATGTGCTGTCTGTCTGTCTGTCTGTCTGTGACACTGCAGTGCTCAGAATCAGCTTGTAATATTATCAGGAGACCCCACCTCATATTGTTTCTGTACTATTCTGCATTTTTTTTTAATGAATAGGTTGAAAATAACTGGTGGTGCACACATATATCAGCCAGGCTATATATATACATATATATATATATATATATATATATATATATATATATATATATATATATATATATATATATATATATATATAGGTAAAACAAATGTGCTGTTGATTATATTTTATAGATTCTAAACACAGATCTACAGTTATGCTGTTGATATGCTATAAATAAACATAGTGGATAGAACAAAAGAATGACAGATAGATAGACAGATGGACAGACAGACAGACAGATAGATAGTTCCACAGACAGATAAATAGATGGATGGACGAAAGGACAGACAGTCAGACAGACAGACGGAAAGACAGAACGACAGACAGACAGACAGACAAGGAAAAGATTGGACTAACATTTATCATACATTTATTTATACTTCGAAAATAAAGCTTGGTGTGTGGCACAGATGAACTTAAGAACCATGGGAGAAAAAGAGATGCCAAAAGAGTTTATATGTAGTGCAGTCAGAGTTTAATTTGTCTTTCCTCCCTTTTCTGCCTCCCCTGGTAGAACTGTTCATAAAACACATCGCTGCTGAGACCCCGAGGCACTGCAGTGAGGAGAGAGAGAACGAGAGCAGGACATAATGTGCAAGAAACACAGCCCAGGGGGTCTGAGAGACACAAGGGAGGAAAACTGATAAAGAGAGAAAGAGGAAAGCATAACCAAAACTATTACTGTTGCAAAGGGGCAGTAAGAAAGGAACACGCATCAGATTGACCTTACATTATAATCACATACTCACGCATAAACAAGTCCTACTATACTCCGTATTTTGACTGATCACAGCAGACAACTTCCAGAACGCCATTTAGTTTGAGGCTAAGCGTTGCACAACCTACGAAGACTGACCAATCCACTTCTATTCCAAATAATTATTTCTCTCTTTGGGAGAGTAAAGTGGTGTGACATTTTACTATGCTCTTTATTCTTCCTCATGCTTTATAAAACGTGGCCTTTCGAAAACATGTCTGATTCTTATTTCACACAAAATATCAAAAGATGATTTAAACAAAGAAACTTAATTATTTCGATTTCGATTTGTGAGACCATTAAGATTGTTCTACATTGTCTTTTAATGACAATTAAGCATAACAATTTCCCACAATTCCTATTACCTTAAAAACATTGTCTAGACAGGATGAATCTCATTACTATATTACTTATTAAAATCACCATTTTGATTATTATTATACATTAGTCCTACTATTATAAACCATTATAATTAAATTTAATTGCTTTTTTAATATTTTAAAAACATTTTAAAACATAATTTATCATTATTGTTGTTATTATGCTGTGGATTTAAATATTTTTATTTATTAAATAGATTTATTTATCGAAAGTTCTGAAATGATATTAAAATAAAAATATTACAATAATATTAAAATGTACACAAATGCAAAAGTAAAACATCCGGATGCATAACGGTAATGAGGGAAAACAAGGATTAAACAATGTTAAAAGCAGATATGTTTTCAAAAATGTTTTATCCTAATCCTTATGTATCAAGAATTTTGTCGAGCCGTAATGATCTGATCATCAAACATGTATCATGTTTACAAAGATCCCATATTTAAGCTATTTTGTACATCTTATCCTGAAATCAAAAGGGACCACCAAAGTGTCCCAATAACATGCTTTAGACTTGAAAAATCACAGTGGTAAGACAATGATCACTCAACACCAGCATCGCCAGCATTACACATGACTGATGTGTTGCATGTTTCAAGATCTGATTACATACGGCCTGCAGCGCAGAGGCACCACCAGAGTCAAAACACTATTGATCAAGAATGTCAAACCATAACCCACTCCAAAATATGCTCCAAAAAAAAAACTGTTTTGTTGAAAAACCTATTCACCAACAGCAAATGTAATCAAATCTCAAAGTGAATATCCATTTTTCACACTGCACATTATAATTCTGTGATTCCTAAGTTCACTTTTTAAGCAACTGACTTAAAAGAATAGTTCACCCAAAAATTTAAATTTGCTGATAGTTTACTCACCTTCAAGGTATCCAAGATGAAGAAGGGTTTGTTTCTTCATCAGAACAGATTTGGAGAAATGTAGCATTACATCACTTGTTCACCAATGGATCCTCTGCAGTGAATGGGTGCCGTCAGAAAGAGTGTCCAAACAGCCGATAAAAAACATCACAAGAATCCACACCACTCCAGTTCATCAGTTAATCCCAGTCAATATTGTGAAAAGCTGCAAATTTGTAAGAAAGAAATCTATTAGGGCATTTAAACTTTAAATGCTTCTGAATAAAATATGGGTCCATAATCCATTATAATACTTCCACCAAAAAATATATTTGTTTAGAATGGTTTAGATCGGTCCATTTTTCTCGACTGATTCAGATGCAGTCAGACTCACAATTTAGAAGCAATAGTGGGAAGTTTAAAACTTCTTAATGATGTAGTTGTTTCTTAAAAACATGCAGCTTTTCAATTTACAAGATGTTAACTGATGGACTGGAGTGATGTGGATTATTGTGATGTTTTTATCAACTGTTTGGACTCTCATTCTGACGGCATCCATTCACTGCAGAGGATCCACTGGTGAGCAACTGATGGAATGCTACATTTCTCCAAATCTGTTCTGATGAAGAAACAACCTAATCTGCATCTTGGATGAAAGGAGGGTGAGTAAATAAGACATATTAAATGTCTTTTAATTTTAATTAATTCAGACAAAACAGTATAGGATTTTAATATCAGGCATTTTTTCAGTCATAATTACATGCAAAAACTTGTGGTCTGCAGCATGTCACTCTATTAAGAGGAATCTGTTTGATGAAATGAACAACATGCTAAAACTATCTGATCCCCCATCAGATGATATGCTTTATGCATTATACATTACATGGGACATCTGCAGTCCCCTGGCACTGCCACAGAACAGTCCCTTTGTGTTTCTGGGGTGTTTAGCAATTCAATCCCACGTCTGAGCAAAATTTGAATTAATTAGCCGTGGACTAAACAAACTGAAGGACGTTTTAAGGTGATCAATGAGGTGAACTAATGAAGGACTTGGAGAAGAGACCCAGAGCAAGAGCTAAATGACCCTCTTCACTGCAAGAAAAATAAATAAATAAAAATACTGATCCGACTAAAGCCCCTGGGAAGACGAAACGGTGACCTTGTCCTTACTCTTGCATCAGCCCTCTGCTCTAATTTGCTCCCTCTCGGCTCAGCTACATGTGTACTAGCGCATCGCGGCTTCGCAGAAGAGCGATCCACCCCTGCATCATTAAAGCAACACTGGCCCACGCCAGCGCTAACCTGAACACACATCTGTCGGATTTCTCCAATGCCGGTCAGAAGAGTCAATTAATTTCTCAGAGCTCTGGGTTTAATAGTGTTGCGTTTGTGGTCTCGGTGGGTTTAAAGATTGAGCCCTCATTTCCGGAACCCTGCTCTTCCCTGGCTTCCTTAGACCTGAAGGTGCTGATGTATGCTAGTGAGAGTTACACATGGATACGGGTGTTAGATTAGATCAATACGCACATTGAAGTGGATTTTTCTGTTAGAGAATGAAGCAAATCAGTCCCTGTATGGAGACCTGAAGATCAGTAGAGCGCAGTAGTATTTTTGCCTCCATATAGTGCATAGAAATTTTTAAAAACATTATTCTGTGAGGAGATCTAAGTCTTCAACTAAACCGGACAGCTCCAAGGTGAATCACGACAAGAAGTGTTTGAAATCACAAAGACGACAAAAGGCTATTATTTTTAATACAAGAGTGCAATCAAATAAGCAACATGGACATGATATAAAATGGTGAAGTAATTTTCCATTAAATATGGGTTAGGATGTAGTTCAACAACCAACTAATCACTTGTTGGGATCAACTACAGTTTTGAGCTCCTCACAATTTCCTACTGAGGATTTCTGTTCGTCTTTAATGGGAATATCGGATGCCCATTTTTTCACAAGTTGGTATGATTCTTAAGGGTCTTGCTCATACAGTTGTTTTATCAGAGATGTAAAAAAAAAAAAAAAAAAAAGAAATTATTTACTGTTCAGTTTCTTACACAGAGCGATCATTTTGAGTCCTTACACATCAGTGTATCATCATGAACAGCAGGGTTTCATTAGGTTTTAATGGTGTATGCTTTTTTTGTGTTAGCCTTGATTCCCATCCACTTCCATTATATGACTAACAGACTGCAATGGTTTATTTTAAAAATCTCAATTCGTGTTCTACTGAAGAAACAAAGTCACTACATCTTGGATGCCCCGGGGGTTAAGCAAATAAACATAAATTTTTCATTTTTGGGTGAACTATCCCTTTAAGGGGTTAACTCCAATTCAAAACAGCATTTTTTTTTTACTTACTCTGCTCAACTGTTTTTAAAAACAAGAGTAAGATCAATAAAGAAAAGTTCCAGTGTTCTGTGGTGAACGTGATCATAATTTTTCGTTACTAGAGGGATGATTTTTAACTCTTCTGTTTTAATATATTTTTAAATAGTGGTAAAATGAATTTAAAGGAGCTATGTGGAGGTTTTTACTTAAAAAAAAACCTTAAAGAGCATGCGCACTGAGAACGAGCATCAGACTGACTGCAGTTCCTCTAACGGCCACTGGTGTCAGTAACAGTTAGAAATTTCAGAACCTACGCAATGCTCCTTTAAAATAGAAAATTATGTTAACATATAAAGATAAAAATAACAGCAATTATTATTTACGTTTGTAAAAATGCAAAGGCATTGACTGTCACATTTAATAAATTTAAAGCATCATTGCTGAATCAAAGTGATGAAATGAAATTCTCAAAAAAAAAAAAAAGTATTTTGAACAGTAATTTTGTACACCCTGTTTATTAGTAAGTAAAATAAGTATCGTTGAGTGTGTAATTATGTCAATTATGTCATTCATGAGCGTTTTACATTCAAATCACACAGACTTGTAATTTCTAAAGAAACATGACATCACTTAACTTCAGAGCACATCTTATGCCTTTCTTGAAAGATAAAAACGATAAAAACCTGTAAAAACGAACCTATGGAGTAAAATGAATGTGTTTTTTATTTCCACGACTTGGTTTTTGCGGTCCATGATCTGTAAAGCAATCTGTAAAACTTTAAAAGAATCAAAAGAATTTGATATAAGAATAAAGACGTGAGTTCTGACATAAAACATTCAAAACCATATTAATAAGGATTAAGTAAAACTCTTCAGGACTAATTCAACTACTGTCTAGTCATTGAACAGGAAGGTCATGTTAATATATCATACCAAATCAAAAAAAAGAAAAAAAAGAATCACCCTCGAAGAGTAAAACCAGAACTTGTAAAACGGTGACCACTCCTATCTGCTCTAGGTCTGTGCCATTAATAAAATTATTATGCAGATGTTCCCAGAATTCACTTCCAAGAATTATTCGAATATCCTGTGTACTTCAAAGAAATAAGTCCATTTACATGTGAGCTCAAATACACTGTTAATTAAGGACAGATCACCTCTATATCTATGAGTACTAATTCAGCTTTCAAAAGCATCTAATAAGAATAAAATCGTTTCACTTCAAAAGACTCTCACTTCCTTATTATCTGTCCCTCTATCTGATAAATCTCCATGGAGATGGTGACAATCGACCAATGAGAATAAATGGTCTCTAGGGAAGAGCCATATAATGTTCTTTGGAAGCTATAGTGCCAATAAGAGGCTATTTTATTTACCTGATCATTACAGATTTACTTCAACATCAGTGCTTCCTTCATGAGGAATGCTATTTGCCTGTTTAATACATCTACCCCTGGTTTCACAGACAAGGCTTAAGCCTAGTCCTAGACTAAAATGCAAGTCTGAGTTGTTTCAAATGAAAGAAACTTGTACTGATTGATCTTAAGATATATCAGTGCCTTTGTTTTGTCTCAAGATGCACACCAGTAATGTTTTTTTCTAAGGCATGTTTATAAAAATTACTTAAATGTCCTAATTGAACTATGGCCTAATCCTGGTTTAAACTAAGCCCTGTCTATGAAACCAGGCCATAGCATTATACCTATAAAGTAAAATTATAAGCAATAAAGTCCATGTGTAGCCCAAACCAGTGAGAAAACTGGAGGCAAGACACCATAGATGAATAGGAAAATAATTTGAACTAATAGACAAATCACTCTGTGTTTTTTTTTGTGGATTAATCACAGTGTATTAAGACAACTACAAGTTTTCTAAAATCTTATGTTTAAATATGCAAACAATGTATTATGATGTAATTAAAGATGTGCTAATTTCAGATACTTCCAGAACACTTTGGACATCTCGATTTCTCACTCCATAAATCAGAAAATACTGTATATATTAAAAAAAACAATGTTTTTAGGAATCAAAATATCAAGTGATATATGAACAAACACCTCTGTACAAAACCTTCAGAATATAGATTGGAATAAAAAAAAACAGGCACGGTGCATGAGAAACACAATGAATTGGAATTCCAATCTACAGATGGAAACAGATGAAGTACTGTATAATATAACAATCACATAAATGTCTATATCAGATGTTTTCTTTTTACTAGTCTGAAATAAGACAAAGATATGAAAGATAAATGGCCCAAAATCACAAAACTAACCAGTGCCTGAAGAAACTAAACAGAACAATGGTTTTGCCTTTAGAGGTTTGCCTTAAGAAATGTTGAAGCCTAGAAATGCTGACTTAATTAGTATGCAAGAAAAAAGAAATGTAAAAAAAAAATTGATGTGGAAATTCGAGCATGGTAAGTAGCTGAGAATCAATGTTCTGTTGCCTTGGCGATCTGAGAATGGAAGCAGAGAGATGTTAGCCAATCACAATGACAAATTGTTGGACGCAGCAGAGAAATGTGGATGTGAGCAGATTTTAAAAGTGCACTCTGAGACTCACGGTCTGTGTGTGCGTGAGTGAATTTATGTGAGCACATGTATAATTGTGAGAAAGCGAGAGAGAATTAGCCCTTTCGTGGACACCATCTGACTGTTTTGCATCTCATATAAGCTGGATCTCAACACTCTGCAAAAACAATCCTATTTCATGACACTCAGACAAACAATATCCTCAAGTTTGCCATATTATTCCAGGATTTTCACAATTTGGCAGCATTCTTTAAGTCTGAGCCAATGATTGTGGCCACCAACATGCTGGCAAACAAAACAGTCAAGTGTAATTCTGTAAATGTCATGTTCCCTCGGCTCTTCTCTCTAGATATTTACTCTTCATTTGGCTGCTTTTCTCTCTTCTGTAGGTCTGGGCAGAGCACCAGATGTCCTCCGCACCCTCAGAACGGCCCTAGATACCATGGCAGAACACTCAATGGCGTGACATCTCTGTTCCAGAGACATTCGGTCCGACCAAAGAGAGCACCGGTGCGTGAATGCATGAGCATGTGAGACACCGGGAAGGAGGCCAATTGAAGCATGAATCCTGTCCAAATACCCAACCAAACACAAGCACCATCGACATACAACACACTCCATATTAACAAACATAAACAGAACACTGAGCTGCCAACCTAGACAAAATTTTAAGGCATCATGCATTCACTCCAAACTAAAACACTGCTTTTTAAGACAGCTTATTTAGACCAAAATCAAATGCAACACTACATGCAACTTAAAAGTCATTGCAACAAACTTACTCATACAGGATATGGTTAAGCCAAGGGAAATGTTGAATATAAATAAATGTTATACTGTAGCAAAAATATAAATAAATATGTCCATCTAATTAAATGCACTACATACAGATAAAATAATAATAAAATACAATTACTGGAGTATCTTTTACAAGAAAATACTATTTTAGTCTTTCCATTCCAAAATGTCAAATTTATTTCAAAGTGTTACTTGCGGTTTAATTAATTGTGACATTTATACATTTACAAACAACTGTTAATAAAGGGAAAACAGTATTTTTCTATTAGTCCGTTTACAGTAGAAATAAAAAATATTAAACTAGTCTAAGGTGGTTTGCTCACTGTTTTTAGATGGGTTTTGGGCATTTTTCACCTGGTTAGGTTGGGAAACCAGCTGGCCACCGAGCTAAACAACAACTTGGCCAGACTGAGAGACCAATGTAAACCAACTAAGACCAGCTTAAACTAGCAAAGACCAACAACACAGTTTAGACTGGTTTAAGTGGTGGTTAAAGTGTAATATTGGTGAACCCAATATTTCTATATAAAGCAGTTACCTTGCTTACATCAGACTGTGGTAAATGGCTATGAACATTAAGGTACAGTCACATTTTCCATTGATCGATGAATTTCCGCAAGCGAAAATTTGTAATTTAAAAATGTATCCATGCAATTGTGAATTTCTCATGGGTGATTTCAACCCATGAGAAGATTTCCACATGCAGATTTTGCAATGGGTTCAAATGCATTCGCTGACCAACAGAAAGCTGACCTGAAAGCCAATTCTTTGTAAGCAAAAAAAAATATATAAAATTTTGGCCGTGTAATTTTGTCACCATGTAGCTGTAGTGAACTTCTCGTGTAGTTTCCATTTCAGTTAATGATGCCATGAATAAAAAAATGTGACTGATTTTTCTTTATTGTGATCCGAAGAAAACAGCTTCTCATACAAGAAAAAACAAGCATGGCAGAACCCAATTTTAGACAATTGGGAATTGATTGGATCAATTGAATAATTTGACATTTACTGATTGGTGCAATGTGAACAAAGGAGAAATCATAAATACAGCAAATTCAATAAACAAACAAGAATTTTCAATTTATATTTCAATTCAGAAATTTTTACAAAGGTAGCGTCCTGTGTAGATACTTATGCCTTATAACATAAAGGGCAAACGTTTTTCTAGTGAGGCTTTTCAAAATTATGTGCTATTAACTAATAAAATAACTTTTGTTTAAATCATTAACAGGCACTTAAATTTCAAAATAAAACCTAAAATAAACCACACAGACATTAAAGTTAACTCAGAAAGCGAGAAGTGTACTATTAAAATTAGCATCTGCTAACTCTGCTAATGTTAAGACGTTCGTCTCCTGGGTTTCTACTGGTTCGAGATGTTGGTGGTGGCCCAAAGGCAACTCCGGCACAGCAAGGTTTTCGAGACGTCCTCAAAGCATCTCACAAGTCCTCAGCCGGAGTGCCAGAACAACAGGATGGAAAAAAGTAAGGAGGATAACAACCTCGGAATTATCTCAGGATGAAGAAATTCCAGAATTAGCCTGTTATTGCCTCTGGAAGAGGATGAGATGCGATGAGAATGAGAGCAACCTCATAAGCAAAACAGAAGCTTGTGTGTGCGGCTGAGACAGGAAGATCCCCAGAGCTCCTGGACCAGTTCTATTTAAACTGTAGCTCTGCAAACAGATGCTGTCAGGAGGACATTTGTGGCTAATGATTTATTGCTGTCTGGTTTGGATCTTAGCATTCAAATACAAAGCTGTCTTCAGATGAGAAAAGCTATTCAGTGACTAAATCCAGAAATGACTCCATCTGTCTTATCACAATTAACAATGTGTCTCTAGTGCCATTTACGGATCAATGCCAGTGTAAAATCTTAGTTAGAAAATGTTTCTGACACTTTACCGGCAGTTTTTACAATGCAGTGATATAACTGCATAACAATATGTGCAATAAATAATGAGTTATTTACTGCTAATCGTTCCTCTTAGGTGCTTCGATTTCATTTACACATATCAATACACTGTTTCTCACATCTTTTGTGAGTAAACATGGCATGGCAAGTTTGAATGTGAATGAAACCTGAGAGAGGGGATGATTATTTGTGAATAATGGCTTCATTCTGTTCCTCTTCATGAAAAGCTTTAATAAACCTTGTAGGGTACTTTTGAATTGCTTTTATGGCCTTTTCAAGCATGGCCATTGGTCATTAGTGAAAATTCTTCAAAATATTTCTTTTTGTTTTCTGCAAAAAAAGAAATTCGTTTTAGAATTGGAATAATATGAGGCTAAGTAAATGATAACAGCATTTTCCTCCACAACTTGTCTTGTAAAACATGTCTGATGAAGTGATTCTGGCACATTCCTGCAGTGTTAAGCCTGTTGTTTGTTCTGGATGGTACCACGACTGGTTTGGTTTCCCTGGCACCTTTTAACCACATCCATTTGGAAAAACTCTTAGTTTGCTAAGGCACTCTGTTCACCAAATTGAATACAAATATTTTAAAAATGAAATAAATGAGAGAGGTTCAGACTTTAATAATCAGGGTTTTGGTTGCAAAAATTGACCTAAACAGGTGGAGGCCATATTCCACAGAGGATCATTCTGTCTCCAGCTTTCTCTCCAAGTCCATTAAGAAGGAGACCTGCTATAAATTGTGCAAACATAATAAGCCCTTGGAAAAAACTCAAAGCAGCATCTCACTTGGTATTACTCACATTCATACAATTAGTACGAGCAATGAAAGAAATTCTTCATCAAACATTGACTTGACTCAAAAGGTTATTGATTTTCTGCCGTGATTGCTATAGAAGAGAAACGTGACAGAAAGCCATACCTGCCGGGAAAAACAGATGGCAGAAACTAACAGGAAATGTATATATTTGGTACAACAAAGTTGTTCAGTTTGTGGTCTTTAATTCTTGAAGAGAATTAGCATTTTTGAGCCATGTGCTCCCACTGGAATTTCGAATGGGTTTATAGAATTTTGGTGTAAAATAAGGTCTGTGGTGAACATTACTTGCAGTAACTTTCTTGCATTAAAACCAAGTGAAATTAAACCATTATGCACTTAAAAAAAAACACTATTAAACACTGAAGAGGTAACTAAAAATCTACCGAATTATAAACTGATGTCATGACTGAACAGCTTTATACAAGGAATATAGAGAGCAAAGATCTGCACATGAAAGTGAAAATGTGGAAACTTTTCTTTTTTTATAAATTTGTTATTTGTTTGTCAGATAAATCATTATGAAACACTGTAAGCTTTCATTATTTATAACTGTATGAGAGAGTTTAACCAGTGCAGGTTCTGTGGTGGTCCACTGTTACAGACATGAAGATCCAACTTGTTGTGTTACATGATGGATCTCTGAGTAAATTTAAGCCAATAGCTGATCTCCCAGTTGTGGGAGTTTAGAATTATTCAGTTTTCCGTTCAAGCATCCTGGCTGTGATCTGACAAGGAGGTTTTTATTCTTAGTCTTGTACTGGAAATTGCTCAAGAAATATATTCTAGAACATAAATTTACCAAGTTCAAAGACTCTTTTAAATCTAGCAACTGACATAGGTCTTAATGCAGCTTTAACATTCAAAATGGAACAGAAATTATTTATACAACAAGAAATTTTGTTCTTAGAAAAGCATGCTTTTTGCACCTTCCAACTACATGTGGGTGATACACTGAGCGGACTTTTCACCTGATTTTCTGTTTGAAATAAAGGACACAAAATCATTTTTAAACTATTTATTTCTTAAACTACTTACATTTGTTTCCTACGATATACAACAATTATTTAAATGTGTGATAGGCCTATCTTTATTTAAGACATTATTTTAAGTCCGTTTCCATAAAAACTGTAGAAAATATTTTGAAATATATTTTTAAACTATACAACAGAATAGATACATATCCATGATTTTAAAACGAGGTATGGAGTTCTGTAGTTGCTAAATTTCTTTCATTTTTACCCTCATTTGAGACTGATGGGAAAACTTGAAGGTTAATTGAGGCATAGTGTCAATATGATACAAATATTAATAAACAGATAAGCAACTAAAGTCCTTAGAGTTGGGAAAGGTTACGAGCATCTGATAATTTTCATTGCTTAATATCTTTCAGTTAAGCACTGAAATACTCCATAGGCCAATATAAAAGGAAATGCATTTGCCAAAATATGAAACACCTCTGAGGATGTTGCTCTCGACGGAGGGCCATTTGAATAATAAAAAGGCCCAAAGAGAACAAGAGATGCTAAATAGCAACAAAAACACTTTGGTGAACCATACAAACACTTCTATACAGTACACAGAAGTCAGCTAACTGAATGAATTTATCAGTAAAATCTTCAGTCTTCAGTACAGAGGGGAGTATAAATTAAGCTACTGTAATGAAGAGATGTGGCATACTGATCATAAATGCACTGCCACTGCACAGTAATTACAATTAAATGCAAAGAAAGGAATGTTAATTATCACAGCTAAAACTAATTTCCATGAAAGATGCAGTCTTGGAAAATTTCACAAACTGCAGCGAAAGAGGGAGAGAGAGAGTAAATTGGTGCTTAATTTCAGCAGACATGAGCTACTCAAATGCTCAATTAATTAAACAAATAGGATCTTATATTGTCCTTATAAAAATGATGCAACACAGCCTGAACAATAGCATTAAAGTTATTAAGCTAAGCCTGTCGTTAAGATAATTAACATGTAACCAATGGCATTTCTGTTGCAGCCCAGTGTTAGATGGGAAATTAATGCTCAGCACTGCTGGCCTGATGGGTTTTTCCCTAAATTTAAATCAAAAACGTATTTTTGTTGTACCTCCTAATTTCATTTACGTCATATTAAAAGAGAGCAGTTTTTACACTTATAGTTGTCTTTGCATATTAATCTGGCATATTACAGTATTTTATGTGAAATGATGTGTTTCTTTTTATAAATACAAACAGAACTTGAAAGAAAGAATAACAGAACTAGCACTAAATTTAATCTGGATATGTTGTATCATGTAAATCTACTCCGCACCAAAGTCATGCAGCCACAAACAGTGCACGAATGTTAGTAATAAAACAAAGAAAAACATACCAATATATCTGCCCTACTGTAATCTACGAACAACAATGGGAGCTTCACAAGTCCTTTAACTAGTGCTGAATTGAGAAAGAGAGAGAGATGCTGCCATAAAAAAAAGAGTTGGTTTCTATGGTAACAATCTGCTATGGCTGTGGATGCTTGTAGGTAATGCATGTCAGAACTCTTTTAATACAGAGCATTGCATGGTAAAAGGTCTGGTAATTTGTAAAAGTGCTGTGATTTAGTTTCTAATCTGCAGTGATAGTAGTTTTCTGGTACAACAATAAAAAGAACTGTGGCGGTACCATCGTAGTGGTATCATGGGGAAACACTATAGCAGTGTAATATATACCATGGTATTTAAACAAAACTATGTTTTTTTTCAATGGCATATTTAAAAAAAAAAAAAAAAAAAAAAAAAAAAAAGACCCCTAACAGAACACACACAGACGTTTTTAAAATATCATAGAAATTTGTGTCCATATGAAGGAAAATCCCAGTCAGTGCATTTCATACCAGGTCATAAATTCAACACTAAAAACACCTCTGAGATTTTAGCTCCATGCTGCATAATCATGGTTATAAAGCAGCACTGCTTCTCCAGAGTGCAGCTGCACAATAGTTCAATAAATACTGCTCTTTCAGCTCTTATGGGAGATGTACACACACACTCATTCTAAACCCATCTGAGATCTTAGATCCATCACATCATTATCATCTCCACTAAGCGCTGTTCATTTCATTCCTGCTGATGTGATATCCTTCAGACACCTGTAACCACTGAGCAGAGTTACATCACTGCCTATCACCTCATTTCTTGTTTCCAGGATGTAGCAAAACAAGTTCATGTGAAACAAAAAGTTCCCTTAAAAATATAGTTTAACAACTATAACTAGGCCTATTATAGCGCTTGCTACTACACTGAATTAAAATTCTATATTTACAGTTTGAGAAAAAATATTCATTCATTCGTAATTATAATCTAATATTTAGTTTATTTATAATTTATTCTCTCTTTCTCTCTGTGGTGGGTTGTAATTTTTTTAACCCATACAGATAAGGTTAAGGCTGGTTATACCTTTTACTAGGCTGGTAAATTGAGAGATTAATTCAGAACATGCACACAAAAAAAAATCCCTCAGAAAGAGGAAATTGCCATTTTACAGGACTTTAACAAAGAAAATAACATGACTTCAGTATAAAATTAGTTTGATGGAGCAATTACATGCTGCTGTTGTATGAGCTGCTGTCATAAAAACTGAATGCACCAATTATGATAAAGTTGCATATAATTATGAATATGAACGAACCTCTCCGGTAAAGTACATAATTACCAAGTGCTTTGAGAAACTTGTTGCATCCCACTTAAAATCCTGTCTCCCTGCTTCACTAGACCCATTCCAATTTGCCTATCGCCACAATAGGTCAACAGAGGACGCCATCTCAACGGCACTTCACTCTGCCCTCACCCACCTGGACAGTCAAAACACACATGTGAGAATGCTGTTCATAGACTTCAGTTCTGCATTTAATACAGTAATCCCCTCCAAGCTGATCTCCAAGCTCAGCCAGCTTGGATTCAGCACACCCATCTGCAACTGGATTCTAGACTTTCTGACGAACAGACCTCAGGCTGTTAAGTTAGATAACCTCTCATCCTCCATCATCACCCTGAACACCGGCGTGCCACAGGGCTGTGTACTAAGCCCTCTCCTGTACTCCCTATTCACCCATGACTGCTTTCCTTTTTATGGCTCCAACACCATAATTAAATTTGCAGATGACACCACGGTGATCGGTCTGATTAAGGATGACGATGAGTCAGCCTACAGGGATGGGGTCCAGCACCTGGCTGTGTGGTGTGCCACCAACAACCTGGAACTAAACACCCAGAAGACTAAGGAGATGATTGTGGACTTCAGGCGGACTAGGAGTCATGCACACACACCCATCTACAACAACGGAGCTGTAGTGGAGCGTGTGTCGAGTTTCAAGTTCCTTGGCATCCACATCTCTGATGACCTCACCTGGTCCCATAACACCTCCACACTGGTCAAAAAGGCACAGCAGCGCCTTTACTTCTTACAGAGCCTTAAGAAAGTTCACCTGAGTTCCAGGATCCTTGCTGAATTCTACCGCTGTACCATTGAGAGCATACTCACGAACTGCATCTCAGTATGGTACAGCAATTGCTCCGCATCTGACCGCAAAGCACTACAGCGGGTGGTGAAAACTGCTCAACGGATCACCGGCACCCAGTTAACATCCATCGAGAACATTTATCAGAAGCGCTGTCTGGGCAGGGCAAGGAACATCATTAAGGATGCCTCTCACCCTAACCATGGACTTTTCACCCTCCTTCCATCCGGCAGGCGTTACAGGAGTCTACGCTCTCGCACTAGTAGGATCAAGAAGAGCTTCTTCCCCGAGGCTGTGACACTTCTGAACGCCACCCCACCAATCTAACCTGCACCTGCTCTTTTACTGCACTGGTCACAGTACTTTACACACATGCATTTGCACTAATCATATTTTGCACAAACTGCACACTGTTCTAGCCATTACTGTAAACTGTCTAAAGCTGTTACTGTACAAAGCACAGTAAACTATTTCTATAAAAACATAATTGCACTACTGTTATTCTGTATATACTGTAATACATTGTTTAACAATACTTTTACACACTCATCCAACTGTATTTATATTCACTGTTCTCACAATGCTGCTGTTCATAATGTATATATAATCCTACATTGCTCTGTTCATAATGTACATACAATCCCTACATTTGCATTCCTATTTATATTCTGTACATACTCTGCTCAATACTGTATATAGTACATTCTGTTTATCATAGCTTCACTTACTCTGCACTTTTATGTATATAAAACACTATATTCTTGCACTTCTGGTTAGATGCTAACTGTATTTCATTAGCTCTGTACTTGTACTCTGCATAATGACAATAAAGTTGAATCTAATCTAATCTAATCTAATAAGTACAGTATGTGTTATAAAAGCTACAATACAATTTTTTTATGTGAGTTATACATGTCTGAAGCCTTTGCAAAGAGGCAAAATTATGACTAATAATAGCGCTGCCCCACAAGTTACTAAACCCATATGTTCTATACTGCATCTACAGAATTATGAGGCGCTCTCACTGTCTGTCTCAGTCGGGTTAAGGTTGTGAGCGGGGCTGGATCTGACAGTAACAGCAGGCCAGTGTTCAGCTCCTCCTCAAACACGTCAAACACAGGGCACTACTGATGCAAGCAAACACACACCCTACATGGGATAGATGCGCACAAACACTGAGTGCTTATTATGGAAGAACTGGGCTGGAAGACATATTAAAATAAAAGCCTTATCTAAGATCCCACTCAATCAACTACATTTTTATCAAACGTCAACACTTGAATATTGAAATAATCAATTACACCTTGTCAATTACACATTGCCAAAACTAAATTTTCAAACAGATGAAATTAATCTTATCCTGCGGTTTCAATCTATTAAATATGTGTCTTTTTCACAGACACATCGTGAAAACCTATTGTAACATTATACATGTCTTTAAATTTAATAGATTTTTGTTGAACAAAAGGTTTATATATATATATATATATATCTTGCCCCAAACATTTGAACAGACAGACAGATAGATAAAGATGCTTCAGATGCTCTAAATTTGCTGTAAAAATGCAATATAAAGCAACAGTTACACAGTAATTAAAAACACACTCCGCTCTCACTTCAGCACATTACAGTAATGGCTTGTTACAAAGGAAAAATGTCAAAAGATAATTAATAACAAACTCTGATGCTGCCAAAAAAGATCAACTCCCACAGCCTGAAGCGTCAAAATTGAACAAACAAAGCAAGGCGACTAAAAATCACTAATTATCTTATTACTGGTAAAGTCGAGGGTGAGAAAGAAGAAACTGTGGTGTGAAACAGCTACACAGTAACAGAAGCACTGTGGGGTTCCATAAAGATTAGATGTGTGTGTGAGTGAGAAACTGTTAAGGATTAGGTTACAGGTCACGGTTTAGGATTAGGATTTAGGTAGAAGTGTAATGAAAATCTTGCTTTACTTCATTTGGAGCAAGTTGGCAGGCAGGAACACGTACTATAGAAGCACATGTGTGTGTATGATCGATCGGTCCTGACTCTGAACTTTAACTGAGATCATGTAAAGTGTCTGGCAATCTCAGTAGATAGCGCAGACAATCAACACTTCAAGTGAAAATGAAATGAAATGAAGAGAGAACCCATGGGAGAATAAAATGATGACATCCACTTGCCTTTACATTTGATTTTTCTTAAAGGAACAGTTCACCCAAAAATGAAGATTCGGTCACAAAAATAATAATTTTGAATTAAATATTAAGGTGAACTGATCGATTTCAAAACAAGGCAGGTCTATCAAAAATACTTCCAAAACTCATAGTGGTGTCCAGATGTTGAACAGATTGAAGGATGCCCAGAAGACCATGCAGGACCCACCAGTCACCTTAGAGTGACATTCGAGTACACCAGACCGGACAGCTCATCCATTAACGTCTGCTTTGCTTTCAGCAACACATGACACACATTCATCAATACTCTCCCTGTGCTCTTAGGGACAAAGCTGCAGACAGAACAAAACATCATCCATCTATGAGAGTCAAATATTGATAACACTTTACAATAAGATTCAATTCGTATGTTTATTATTATGTTATTAAGAAGAAGAAGAAGAAATTTTTGCATGACACTGAAGACTGGAGTTAAGGCTGATGAAAATTCAGCTTTGCATCACAGGAATAAATGACATTTTAATATATATTACAATAGAATACAGTTATTTCGAATTGTAATAATATTTAATAATATTACTGTTTCTATAATTTTTTTTGATCAAATAAATGCTGCCTTGGTGAGCATAAAATATTTCTTATATTACAAATAAATGAAAATGTTTGTGTAAATATTTTCATAGTTTTTTTTTTTTTTATGTCCATTCAAAATATATTGTTTATTAATAAACTTGAAATGCTAAAAATGTACCTGCATGAACTAAGGTTAGCAAATAGAATCTTATTCCAATGTGTTACAAAATAAATCTACATTGTGACAAACATCTTAGTGGTTAGTTTAAATCTGGGTCTGACTCTGAACATCAACCAACTTGAGTTATTTACTGAACACATAAGTAAGAAAAAAATCTAAAAAGTAAGAAAAAGACTGTAAAAGACATGAAATGGAATTTAGCAACCATTTAACTTCCATAATATGACAAATCTCCAAGTGTTTTCAAAATAACCAATACCGATATCTAAAGAGTTGCGTGGAAGATACAATAAATACCATTTAATAATAGCAAATAAAATGTATGCTATAACAACTTATCAGCCTTGCATATATATCTAAATACAATATGGATTAAAAACAAATATATATATTATACTAAGATGCCCACTCAATTCCTCATCCTGACCTGACCATAACCCTGCAGAACACACCACAGAGGTATTCTGCTGCATCTCCAACAACCACCTTCTTCCCACTGCAGGGAAAGATTCACGTGCCTTCCGAGACCCTTGGGAATGCTGCACAAGCCTTAAAGGCAATGTGATTCAGAATTTACTTTCTGAGTAAATTCGCCAGGTCTTATTGTGCATGATTTTTTGTTGTTGTTGCTTTTTGTAGCTTATCTTGTCTTTTAAAATGCTATATATATATATATATATATATATATATATATATATAAACACACACACACACACCGTGGGTACGGAAAGTATTCAGACTCCCTTAAATTTTTCACTCTTTGGTATATTGTGGGCATTTGATAAAATCATTTAAGTTATTTTTTTTTCCTCAATGTACACACAGCACCCCATATTGACAGAAAAACACAGAATTGTTTACATATTTTTGCATGTTTATTAAAAAGAAAAACTGGTCCTAAGTATTCAGACCCTTTGCTCAGTAGAAGCACCCTTTTCGGGAAAGATGCAAAAAAAAATTCACAACTGGATTTGGGGATCCTCTGCCATTCCTCCTAGCAGATCCTCTCCAGTTCTGTCAGGTTGGATCCAAAACGTTGGTGGACAGCCATTTTTAGGTCTCTCCAGAGATGCTCAGTTGGGTTTAAGTCACGGAGTTGTTGTGAAGCCACTCCTTTGTTATTGTAGCTGTGTGCTTAGGGTCATTGTCTTGTTGGAAGGTGAACCTCCATGGGGGCTTTCGTGTTTCTTGCACTGAGGAGAGGCACGTGAATCTTTCCCTGCAGTGGGAAGAAGGTGGTTGTTGGAGATGCAGCACAATACCTCTGTGGTGTGTACTGCAGGGTTATGGTCAGGTCAGGATGAGGAATTGAGTGGGCGTCTTAGAGAGGTGATGCATCTGTAGAGTCTGTAGAGTGTGTCTGCTGCAGGAGGACACAATTAAACTGTTATAGCTCAATAACTGCTGCTTATTGCTCCACATCAGCGGGACACAGCAGCTGATTGAGTACACGGCGGAAAAGTAAGCTGTAAATGCACCTCTGACTGAAAGCACATTAGAGAAAGATACTTTTGGATATGATTGTTGATCTTTGCCCTTTTGTTAATGCGATATGCTGTTGCTGATATAAACAAATATACACCAATTTTCATGCAAATTAAAATCAATGCCCCTGGCCACAAATTGTTGATGGGAAATATTTGCGATAAATTACAGGATCCATAATCTGAGATTGTAGAGGAAGAACAGTTGGACAGTTTCTGAATATCCCATTTTAAAATGTGTTTCGCATTACCAGGCATGTGTCAGCCTCCTCGAAAGGCCCTGATGCACATGCACACAGGGCTCAGAATAGTAATGGGGCATTTTACTGGCTCTCCTTCCAATAACCCACATCCTCCTCTAGACTGAAGCCCATCACACACATGCACACAGTTGTTTTTTCTATCGTGATGTGGACTTTCCATTGACTTCTACTGTTTTATTCTGAGCTAATGCTATATTCTGTCACCTCAACCTAACCTTAAAAGAATAGTACACCCACAAATGAAAATTTGCTAAAACTGCCTCCCCCTCAGGCCATTCAAGATGTAAATGAGTTTCTTCATCCGAACAAAGTTGGAAAAATTCAGTATTACATCACTTGCTCACCAGTGGATCCTCTGCAGTGAATGGGTGCCGTCAGAATGAGAGTCCAAACAGCTGATAAAAACATCACAATAATCCACAAGTAATGCACTCCACTCCAGTCCATCAGTTAACTGTTTAGAAGTGAAAACGGACAATTCCTGAATAAACACTTGCAAAGAGTGTACATGTGAAGAACGGACATATGCACACACCAACACGTACACTTTACACGTCAGAGACTTTTCTTCTCCATTCACCGTATACAGCAATAGCCAGAGGAAACAAAAGGCAGTTACTGTATGTTCCTTCATTCAAGGCCAAGAGTTCCAACACACAAAACATGGCCTATGGTATATGTAATTGCTTATGTGCAAACTGTATATGTATATATATACACTGTTTATATATAATTATATAATATATAAATATATATATATAGATATATTTAAGAGCACACTGCCCCCTGTTGATGCAGTCTGTGTGATTAAGTCTTAATTTTGATTTCAGACAAACAGACAGACAATGGAAACAGTAGTAAATCTCTTAATATTGTCTGAGGTTGGAGTGCAAAATGACCTTAATGTTCCCAGCGATATAATGATTAAACTTTTGAGATACTCATGGTTTAGTCTCTGTAGTCTCTACAGACTCAAAGCTGTATATAAACCTTCTGTCATGTTATGATCAAGGTTTCCAGGTTTTTAATCTTTATTTTTTGCAAGACTTATCTTGCAAAACTTATCTTTTTCGAACTTATCTAACGAAGAAGAAAAAAACTCAGTGCTCAGAAATAAATTATCAGTGCACACACAACAGATGCAAGACAGATGGATTTTCAGCATGACTTTGGTCATTTGTCCAAATATGGAGCTTAAAGCTAAAGAGCCTGAAGTGATATGACAGTCAGACTGACAGAAATCAATCATACATGAAAAAGCTATGAAAAAGCACTAGAAGATGACAGTAACGGTGGGGTTCTTTTATTAAATGCTAAGGCCAGACCACCCAGAGCCCTGTCAGTATGACCTCTGACCTCTGCTCCTTTAATGTCAGAAAAGAAACATATGTTCAATGACAGCGTCTGTAGAGCTCTGACAAAGGAGAGATGTCATCTACCAAATCATCTCTCCTTTGCTCTTAATCCATATATGACAGTCAGGGTGAAACTGAGGGGAAAGGGTGAAGATTGTGGCCAAATCTGCTGACATGAGGACTGGAGCTGCTGGGAAAGATGTTGAACAAAGCATAACTCTTTCCAGTTTAATGGCCAAATCTCTTCTAAGCCAGTATGAGCCAAGTCCCATGTTAAATACTCATTTTAAAATATGAGAGAAGGACAAAGACCAAGAGAAGAGAAGAGAAGAGAAGTACACATAATACAACAAATAATTACATTTAAAATGTTAATACTTTTCAGAAATTGTCTTTTTCAATAGTCTATAATATATAAAGCAACAATAGGTCTACTAAATATACACAAAATGTAGTAACATCATTCATTTTTATAAATTACTGCTGATGCAATGCATAATGTCAGTAGCTCCACTGATCCAATCCTTTCTTTTACTAAAAGCTTTAGAATCATTTGTTTTGGAATCAAACAAGATTGGTCTTGATCTAAGTTTCTGAATCACAAGAAAGAATCGGTTGAGAGTTGTCCATTCAGAAGTCACACTATATGTTCATAAGAATACTTTGTTCAGGAGTTGGACTACACATTTTGTCCTGTATGTTTTGGATTAACTAAAATAAAAAAAATTAAAACCTTCATAAGAGTCATTTATAAGAGTCTTCATCATAGGTATTTGATTCACTAAAAAGAACTCAAGTCATTCATTAGGGAGTCATACTAAACAGATTCAGTAGCGTCATTTGGACTAATAAGCGAATCTTGTTTCCCAAACCTAATTATACAGTACTTTTAAAAATGATTACAAAAAGAATAGCTATTATTATTATTATTATTATTATTATTATTATTATTATAAGGCACTAATTGTAAAGGTACTACTAAACTCTATTAAATTCATGTTCATTTGGGTACTGCTTTTTTACAATACTTACAACTTTACAAAAAAGACTTTATGATGCACACAGGCTTTTATTATACAATTGCTTCAGTAGGCCAATCTTGGTCTTTAACTACTAATATCATGAAGGGCTCCTCAATTATGTTTTAATGTAGCAGTGAAAAATAATGCCTCATTTGGGGTCTGTCAAGCACAGATTCCTGTGAGTTGGTCTTTCAGACAACTGAGCTACACAACAGGCCATTATAAAATACAGACAAATAAAACAAAATAAAAGGACATTAATAATGCTTAATATAACAGCTGTGAATGAGGGCAAACAAGGCAATGTGGAGTAGCAGATGATATCACATCTTACATTTTATGAAAATGAGTGATGCTTGCCCATGAAAATGTAATTGCTACAATGTTAGGCTACTGTTAGTGGTTGCCAGGGTGTTGCTATATGGTTACTAAGGTGTCCTGAGCATTTTTTATGCATCTATGCAGTTGCCCATAAATTCTTAATAACAGTTGGCTTCAGTCTGCAACCCATTGTACATTATATAAATTAATTTAACCCATTTTCAATGATGCAGCTTTTTTATGATGCCTGGTATTAAAATAATAATAATAATTACAACAACAACATACCTTTTTTTAATCTATAAACAGAACACACCATTTTGAAATATGATTTATGTAAACCCTAATGTCAAAGTTTAAAACTTAATAATATATACCGTATTTTTCGGACTATAAGTCGCACCTGAGTATAAGTCGCATCAGTCCAAAAATACGTCATGATGAGGAAAAAAAACATATATAAGTCGCACTGGACTATAAGTCACATTTATTTAGAACCAAGAGAAAACATTACAGTCTACAGCCACGAGAGGGCGCTCTACGCTGCTCAGTAAAGCCCTGCATATCAGCCCGAGCCCGACGGGCCCCGACTTATTTATGCCCCTAGGGCCGGGCTTCGGGCCGATTTTCACGTTATAGCTCACATGCGGGCCGGGCCTCGGGCCTTTTTTGGGTTATCCTTCTATATATTTATATTTTTAGACATTAATAAAAATAAAAAATGAGAAGTTGACGTTGACGTCGACGATAGAAAAACAAACATAGAAAGACATTTCATAACCTCATATAACCTTCATAATCTGATAATTCAACCCGTTATAATTACACTGACATGGCAGTCTCACGCACGCACGCTTTTCCGTCAGCGCGACCCACGATTATACTTCACTTATATCCACTTATTGTAGTAGTAGCTATTATAGGCCTCTAAATTAATGTATTAATCATAGCCTAGTTGGCCAACTAATAATTATAAAAAGATGATTCATGCAGCGGCGAGCATTTCTGTGTCTGCACCTGTTGTTGCGGGCCACGCAGCAAAGAAGAGAGCGCTGGCCGAGTTTGAAAACATTGTGGAGCAGGACGAGGATGACGACGATGAAGTACAGCAATACATGCGCCTCAATCACAACATGGAAGGTGATGGACGAGATGTGCTGCTATGGTGGAAACAGCACGAGACCCTGCTACCGCATCTGTCAAGACTGTCTCGCTCTGTGTTTAGTGTCCCGCCAGCAGCAGCAGCAGCGAACGTGTCTTCAGCGCAGCGGGAAGAGAGATGGAAGAGAGGAGGACGGGGTTAAAACCTTCCACTCTGGGTGCTATTCTTTTTCTTTACGATGCTCTTTAAGAGACTGTTCTAACTTTTCATTTGACTGGACTTTATTTTCGTTTAACTGTTGGAAACTAATGGAAAAAAGAATGGGCATGTTCTGTGGTGCATTTTTGAGGTAAGATAACCTGCAAGTTTGTTTTTAATTAATTTAATTTGTTTAGATGGTAGGCTATTTCTCATTTCGTTTGCGAGCGCTGTTGTCAGTATTTAAATGTTTTTTTTTTTATTTTACTCACTGTGGTTTAATAAATAAACATTTATTAAACTAACTGTCTGTGTGATATGCTTGAAGTGTTTTATATCTATGGATTTTGTAGCAAAGTAAAGTATTAGCGTTAATTTGAAAGGCTTAATTGATTAAATATGTTTTAGGCTACTCGCTGTCGGCTCGGCTGATTAACGTATATATTATATATATATATATATATATATATATATATATATACACACATACATACATATCACCCATTTCATTATCACCAAATCCAACTTGGGTCACCAAATACAACTTATGTACAAACTACAATACATGCCAAAGTTGAATATGGTTAAGGTTTTGTTAAAAAATCTACGGAAACCTGTTTCTGCCATTGAATAAAAAAATTAATTGAAAAAGGTTATTGCAACTTTTTATCTCACAGTTCTGACTTTCCCCCCCCCACAGAATTAAGAGATATACCCCCGGTTTCACAGACAAGGCTTAAGCCTAGTCCTAGACTAAAATGCAAGTCTGAGTTGTTTCAAATGAAAGAAACTTGTACTGATTGATCTTAAAATATATCAGTGCCTTTGTTTTGTCTCAAGATGCACACCAGTAATGTTTTTTTCTAAGGCATGTTTATAAAAATTACTTAAATGTCCTAATTGAACTATGGCCTAATCCTGGTTTAGGCTAAGCCCTGTCTATGAAACCAGGCCATAAAGTCAGAATTGCGAGATAAAATTCAGAATTGAGTTTATTTTTTCAGAATCGCCCCTCAAAATCGGATTGAAAAAAAGTGAGGAAAAAGTCAATTGTGAGTTTTTATCTTGCAATTCTGACTTTATTACTCGCAATTTACTTTTTCCTCACTTTTTTTCAATCCGATTTTGAGGGGGGATTTTGTGAGTTTATATCTCACTTACCTTATAACTTGCACTTGCGTGTTGATATCACACAATTCTGAGAAAGAAAAAAAAATCAGAATTGCAACTTTATGTCTCGCATTTGTAAGTTTATATCACGTAATTCTGACTTTATTTCTCAGAATTGTGAGTTTATCTCACAATTATGTATGACTTTTTAACTCGCAATTGCAAGTTTATACCTGAGAAAATTTTGGAGAAAAAAAAGTCAGAATTGTGAGATAAATCAACTACCTTTTTTTTTATTATTATTCAGTGGCGGAAACGGGCCTAAAAAAAAAATCAGACAACAAAACGGCGATATATAGAACTATAATTAGTTCTTATTATAAAGCTGTCAACAGATCGCTGTGACACAAATCACTTTCTTAAGGAATATTTAAAACCCATCAGCTTAGTAAATCAGAACTGTTCAGTCTGACTTTAAAGACGTGCTTCACAAAAAATGTCCCTTTTGAGTTCAGAACACAAATATGCAAAAATTAACAGAAGCTGATACTGCATTCACGGAAGCCCTGGACAATAACATTAGCATTCTCTTACAACTTTAATTAAAGTGACATTTACAATCACTTCAGCTCTGGAATGTGAATGGCATAAATTAATGTCTCTCTGGATCTGGATTTTAATCTAAATTCACATGTTCCCACATGTCCCTCACTCAATTTGATTAATGTAATTGGAGTTTTTACTTCCTACCTACTCCAGTTTGTGGGTAATTCCTTCATAATATGAATAAAAAAAATTACACTGGCAACAAACATTCCAAATTCCCCTGAGGAAATTACACTGCATGTAAGGGATACATTTGGAATATTATAAGATAATTAGTTTCAGCAAATGGCACAGAATATTGGTCTGATTTGAAATGGAAATCATTTTTGGGCCACGGATGCTTGTTTTCACGCTGATTAATTGATTCAGCGATGGGCAGGGTGTTGGTTTAAAGCGGCTGAACATGTTTGTCATGCTAAAGACGAAGTGCTGGGGCATTTCACAATATTACAGTTTTTACTTAATTTTTTGATAAGAAAAACATGCAGCCTTGATGAGCATAAGAGACTTTTCTGGGTCAGATCCGTATCAGCCTGTTCCCACCTGCAGGTCTACATGACATAATCTAGAGCAGAGATGCAAAGAATGAGGATTACTAAATAAGAGAGATATTCACAACACGGCAACATGATGCATTTCCTATCACATCCATACTGATGTTTCTTTACCTAATATGTCTGACAGAAAATGTCATAACTTACTCCAACTCAGTTCTGACATGCCTTTCAATCTCCAGTCTCTGTTCAATAAACAACTTCCACGAGATATAGAATGATAAACCGCTCATTAAACTCTATCACAAGAAATCAACAAAGTCTAGTCAATAATTTGAGTGCAAAGCAATACATTGGACCCAAAAGTTTTTCCATAAATAATTTTTATAATATTTTTACAATGCAACAAAATCTGAGCTCATGTGTCACAGTTTTCCATCTAATGTAATACTTTCATACAGTTTTAATGTCTAAATACTTTCTGCAGCCATCGTATAACTAATTCAGTTATTTCACTGTAGATTAAATGTTGCAGCACTTTGTTAAAAACAACTGTGACGAGTGGGGCGGGGCCGAGGGACATGGGAGCGAGGCCGGGGGAGTGATTGGAGATGAACTACACCTGTTCGTCCCACCGGTCTCGAGGCCCATGGAGGAGATGGAAGGATATAAAACTGGAGCGACGACAGTGAAGGACGAGAGAGGACCAGGCCTGGGCTTTTAGTTGTGTTTTGGGTTTTATTTTATGCGCACCAGTCGTCCGTGAGGGGCTGGTGCGCTGTTTTGTGTTTATTTTGTTATTAAAATGTTTTTGATTGTCCGCCGGTTCCCGCCTCCTTCTTCCGGATGAATATGAAGGTTTATATCGTTACAGTGGTGCCGAAGCCCGTGAGAAGGAGGGACGCGCTGCTGAAGATCCCTCGCCGCTGTGGTGAATCCGCGGTGCCATCGAGCTGGCGAGGAGTGTGCCGCCATGGACGCTCGAGGCGGTGGACTGGAGCGAGTTGCCGGGGACGGGCGAGCTCGCTACCGGCCGCCCACGATGTGGAGAGACGGCTGCCGTCCGTGAGGGAGCGGAGGAGTCGGCGCCGTTCGCCAGGTGGCCGGAGCCTGCTGCCTCCGCCGGAACGGGGAGGAGCAGGGAACGGGGGACTCCTGCCGGCTGCCCAAAACCGGAGGAGCCGTCGCCGTCCACCGGGCGGCGGAGGAGTGTCGTGCCGTCCGCCGAGGGCCGTCCAGTGCCACCGCCAGGCACCGCGGAGGAGATCACCCAGCTGGTGGAGGGCCGAGCAGCGGTGCGTCTGGGAACCGGAATTTTTTTTTTTTTTTTTTTCCTCTCTCCCCTCTCTCGTCTCTGTCGCTCCTCCTTCCATCTCCTTTTCTCTCGCCTCGCCTGTCCTACCCCCAGGTTCCCGCAGGTCCCCGGGAGCGGCCCCCCCGGAGGGAGGGGGGGGGGGGGGAGTAGAGCGCAGTCTCGGGAGTACCCCCCGGCCTGCGAGGGGCGATGGGGGTATGTGACGAGTGGGGCGGGGCCGAGGGACATGGGAGCGAGGCCGGGGGAGTGATTGGAGATGAACTACACCTGTTCGTCCCACCGGTCTCGAGGCCCATGGAGGAGATGGAAGGATATAAAACTGGAGCGACGACAGTGAAGGACGAGAGAGGACCAGGCCTGGGCTTTTAGTTGTGTTTTGGGTTTTATTTTATGCGCACCAGTCGTCCGTGAGGGGCTGGTGCGCTGTTTTGTGTTTATTTTGTTATTAAAATGTTTTTGATTGTCCGCCGGTTCCCGCCTCCTTCTTCCGGATGAATATGAAGGTTTATATCGTTACAACAACAAAAGCAACTTTACAGAAAACAAACCAAAGTACCTAATTGGGAGAACAATTCTCCTCTGCTCAGCTAATATACAGTCCCTTACATATGCAGAATTGAACACAAATTCAGGCAAACTCTACATTGTTTGTGGCACTGTGCATTTGTCTAATTTTCACATTTCTGGAAAAAAAAGGTAATTGTACCCTTACTGTCACTAACATGAATTACGCAAATACATCAGGATTTTCACTAAAAAAAACACAAAAATGCAGCAAATACCAACACATTTATTTAGTTAAATAACAGGCTGCATTAAGGCTGCAAATATCAGAAACAAGTCCAATGAAATGCTGGTGGAACTGAATATACTGTTCATCACATACTCTATAAGTAGCACAAACACACCTTTATGTAAGTAACAGTAATAGTGACAAGTCATAAAAAGAAAATCTACACTTGAATGAACAAGTTAAACTTTTGAAAAGCAGGGCATTGAATGGGGGGGGGGGGTGGGGGGGGTCAAAATCTCAATATTTCATCTTTTTCCTTATTTTAATATTTTTAACCTTTCACAGCATTCTAAAAACACTGTGCTCCATATATCACAGTTTACACAGAAAACGAGAGAAAAGTAGTGCAGTAAAAGACAAAAATGGCCCCATGTGAATGAGCAACCCCTAATGCATTCATGTAAATGTTTACTAAAAAAAAAAAAAAACACTTAATTTTATAAGCTATTGCTTGTTGACTACAAGAAAATTATAAACTGCATTTGGTGCAGTTCAGCTAAATTTTCATTTGCACTCTAATCTACTTTACATCTCCCTATTTTCAAAAGAGGTTCAAGAGCGAGAATGTGAAAAAAAACATCCTCAAGAAGCTAAAAACACTTTTTATATATATATAGTGTTCCTGTAGCTTAATTGGTAGAGCATTGCGTTATCAAGCGCAAGGTTGGGGGTTCGATTCCCCAGGAACACATGATAGATAAAAATTGATAGCCTGAATGCACTGTGAGTCACTTTGGATAAAAGCGTCTGCTAAATGCATAAATGTAATTAATTTAATTTAATTTAATATAATATATATATATATACAGTACAGACCAAAAGTTTGGAAACATTACTATTTTTTAATGTTTTTGAAAGAAGTTTCTTCTGCTCATCAAGCCTGCATTTATTTGATCAAAAATACAGAAAAAAACTGTAATATTGTGAAATATTATTGCAACTTAAAATAATACTTTTCTATTTGAATATACTTAAAAATAATTTATTCCTGTGATGCAAAGCTGAATTTTCAGCATCATTACTCCAGCCTTCAGTGTCACAATGTAACATCCAGTCTATCACATGATCATTTAGAAATCATTCTAATATTCTGCTTCATTATGAGTGTTGGAAACAGTTCTGCTGTCTAATATATTTGATGAATAAAAGGTTAAAAAGAACTGCATTTATTCAAAATAAAAAATTATAATAATATATATTCTAATATATTTTCTTAACTATCACTTTTTATCAATTTAACACATCCATGCTGAATAAAAGTATTGATTTTATTTAAAAAGGAAGAAAAAAAATTACTGACCCCAAATTACTGACCAGTACTGTATATTGTTATTACAATATATTTATATTTTAAAAACATAGCTTCTTTTTTGTTTTACTTTTTATTCATCAAAGTATCCTAAAAAAGTATCACATGTTCTGAAAAAATATTAAGCAGCAGAACCGTTTCCAACTTTGATGATGAATCATCATATTAGAATGATTTCTAAAGGATCATGTGATAATGATCCTAAAAATTCAGCTTTGCCTCACAGAAATAAATGATAATTTAAAGTATAATAAATTTAAAAACAATTATTTTAAATTGTAATAATATATCACAATATTACATTTTTTTCTGTATTTTTGATCAAATAAATGCAGGCTTGATGAGCAGAAGAAACTTTAAAAATATTAAAAATAGTAATGTTTCCAAACTTTTGGTCTGTACTGTATATATATATTCTGTATTTATTTATCTCTCTAATGCACATCTAGAAGCAACAAAGATGGAAAAACACACATACAAACACCTCCAGCTATAGAACGGCAAAAAAAAAAAAAAATTAACTCAAGATTTTCTGTGATCTTTCCAGTCATTTGTGAATACTGGATTATATTGATTCATTAGCCAATGAATAATTGATACTGATTAACCAGTTATTCAAAAGAACCAACTCGGCAGAATGACTCACTCACAAATCAAACATCATTATGGCTTGGAAGCAAGTACAACAGAAAAAAAGTGGATAAAATAATGACATGACTTTTCCAGGGGGGAAAAAACAATTTAATAACTGATATTTCCATGATTTACATGACTGTGGGATCTAAACAATATGTTACAGTATGATCGCCAAAAAGTACTTGCAAATCGAGGGCAACAAATGCAAAAGTGCATTGGACTCTCTCTGTGTGTGTTTTATGTAACCCCGAGACTTGCCCTGATGTGGTGTTTAGTGTTGGATTAGAAATGCTCATTAGCTTCACATTTGGGTCTTTAATGCTTTATAAGAGAAAGATGGCTGCTGGCTGTCTCTCATATAAAACAGGTGTTTGTGTTCACATGCAACAGGCATTTGTTTGTCCCGGGCCAGATGTGCAACCCCTTCTGCGTTTACATGCAATCCTGAAGAGAAGATGACCGTGTTCATCTTGAAACGCATCTTTCACTCAACGTGTTCACAATTACAGTACAGAGTGATGGTCGGTAAACAAGCAAATAAAATCTACTCTCACAGGAATCCAAACAAGCGATCTCACTGACACAACTGTAAATAAAATAGTACATTAGCATGCACCTCAGGCGTCCAGGAAGAAAACGGCTGAAAATTGTGGAGCTGGCCTCTTTGGAGGCGAACTGTCAGAAATGTAGCGATTCTATTCCACTGAATCTTTTAGGACTATTTTATTCTGAAATAAAATTTAATCTTGAACAAGAAATGCCTTAATTTAGCTTCTACGAACAACTTGTCCCCTGATTCGAGGAGAAAAGACAAAAAATAGCAGCATGGGTTCACAGCAGGTGGTGTGAAGATGGGAAGCGTTGCCTGCTGACACCATTCATAACGCTGCGTGAGATCTGAGAGCGCGACCCCTGCCGACTGCCGCAGATGACAATGAAAGGACACTTACTCTGGCGAGGAGGCTGATGGGGTCGAGGCCGGGCGGAAGCTGAGACAGATCGTGGTTCTCCTCACCAAGATAAAGCTGCAGCGTTGTGCAGAGCTGCCTCAGGCCCTCTTTCTTCTCCTCACTCATGTCTGCTAGATCTACACACACAGAACACAGTGCTTTCAACATCTGACAACAGCGATACCTATGAATGATCCTGCTAACCAGCAAAACCTTTTTATTTAGTTTTATTTATTTTTTTATAATGCAATACTAAACAGAGTTATAATGATTTGTTTCCAAAAACATATTACTATCTTATTAAATATCCCTAACACGTAGGGATGGGACGATAACCGGTTTTATTGATAACCGTGATAAAATGTGCTGAAGTAATATCGTTTAAAAATGAATTATCATTAAAACCGTGTTTGATTATCGCGGTTTTAATAACTCACTATTAAATCATGTCCAGCCAGCAACAGTCTGACGCAAGCGCAGCGCACAATGTTTTTTTTTGTTTTTTTTCGAGAAGGAATGGCGAAAGTCAGTGACTTTTCTATGCTTTTCTATGCTTCTACACTTTTCATTGTAAGGAAGGAAATGCCACAGAATTTAATCTTTCCTTAAATTAAGTGCATAGAGTTGCTTGTTTTATTAGTTGTTTGTTGATTATTAAATATAAAACTTGCTGAAATGTTTTCAGTGTGAGCATCAACTATTTTTGAACACTTTCATCTCGTTTCAACAAAACCGTGATAATATCGATAATCGTGATAATTTTAGTCACTATAATCGTGATATTAAATTTTCATACCGTCCCATCCCTATTAACACGTTAAGACGTTCTGTTCAGTCTGTACTTTACACAGCATGACGCGTGAGAGCAAGAGCTCTTCAGAGACATTCTCAGGAGATGATAGAGCTTGTGTTTTAAAGCCCTGGAACAAATAATTCACAGAATACGCAACATTAGTGCTGTTTTGGACTGATTGTTATCAATGTGGAACATACATAAATACAGCAATCATATTGTATGGTACTGTATAATATTGTATATTTGTAATGATAACCATGTCTAAAAGACTAGACTAGATAATAGTTCCAAAGTTCCACCTACAAAACTTGGGTATTTTAAAGTTATTTTCGATGAAAATGTATCATTCTTGTAGTGGTTCATAAATTACACTGGGTGCGGTAATAAATAACATCAAGACTAGAAAAAAACAGAATTAAACCTAATTTACATTGAAAAGTTCACATACTAAATTATTGGTGACCGTGACATAAAACACGGAGCTGAACCAATACAAGCTGTGAAAAAGACTAAAGAGAATCAATGAAGATGAAGCACAATGGAGCCAAAACGAACAGTGGGAAAATAAAAGGTTTGTGTAGGTTTGTTTTATCTGTTGGTGTCTATAGCCAATGAAGACAAATCAAAAAGCAGTTTTGCATGTCTCATTATGGCAGTTTTTTTAGTGCGTATTATGACAGCTTCATATTTTCTGGCTGTACCAGTAAAATGGATGTCTGATAGTGGGGTTTTTAGAATGTATCTGGAAAGAAAGTGGTCTGATTGTAGCTGAAAGTGTGTATTTGGAAGTATAACTCTAGATTTGTGATTTATGTTGGCTTTGCCAAACATATGGGCCTTTTCATTAACCTTCCTGCTCTGATCTATTCCTTCAAACTCACTATCAATGAAGTTCAGTGTGTTCACTGCACATAGAGCGAACGCTTGACCCGCAGCTACAGCTCTCACACACACATTCAGCATCATAAACACAGACGCACACAGTAGTAAAACTGCAGATTCAACACATAAATCTGATACGGCTTTACCTCGTGTTGTGCCTTTTATAGTCTACTTGAAAATTGTATCTCCCAAAAATGGAACAAAATTCCAATGCTTAGGCTAGTTGATCTGAAATTATTCAAATCTGTTCATTGGATGGTCATGATTTATTTATAATAGTAATAGATAGATTGTTGATTATTAAAAATGAACAAATAGCAGGCAGTAAATGAGTGCCAATGGGGTCTGAAACCTCTCCGGTGAAGAAAATAGCATGCTGGACGGCAGATGGATCCGCACACTTCCCACTTCTCAGACCATGAGAGCTTGAACGTGTGTAGAATTATGAGCCTGAAGCAGGTGTTGGTCTCTTTAAATGGATAGCTCACCCCAAAATGAAGATTTGTTTTGTGATTCATGCTTCCTCATATTGTTCCAAACACTTCTCTAAAACAAAAAAGGTGCTGTTTTGCAATATACAACCTGCCCTATTCCATACAATGAATATGAATATGGACTAGGGGTATTGAGCTCCAAAAATGCTCCAGAAATAAGGTTTCTGAAGCCATATTATGCTTTGTGTGAATAAATGTTTAGCTATTCACAAAAAAATGTTTGCTTTTGAAACAAGTCTAAAATCTGCCAGGTTTGATGTGATTAGTTGGGTTTCCATACATATATTTTTATGCATATTTTGGCATATCACACAAAAATTATAAATGGAAAATTATTACGCAAACAGAACTTCGCAAAAGAGCATAAAACTAAAATAAGTCTGCATGAGTTGGACATTTTTTATTCAAAAGTTTAAGGTTAAGTGTTTTAATCCTAATAATAATTATTATATATATATAATATATAATATATATATACTATAATATATATACTATAATATATAGCTATACTATAATATAGATTATATGAGAATAATCCTTAAAAAAAAAAAAGAAAAACGCATCACGAAACTATTAGTCAGCACAACTGTTTTCAACATCGATAATAATAATAAGTTTCCCATGCACCAAATCAGCATTTTAGAATGATTTCTGAAGAATCATGTGTATTTTCCTCTAATTAATGCAGCCTTGGTGAGCATTACAGCTATATTTTACAAACATTTATAAAATTTAAAAAAAATAAAAAATATTTAATTTTGTGTATGCTACAATGGAAACACATTTTCTGAATAAATTGTCTCTCTAACACGTTCTAAACGGCAAATATATTTGTATTTAAAATAATGTATTTAATATAGATCCACAGTGGCTACAACATTCATTTCTAATTTGCCATAATTTGCTCTGAAAGTGGTGATTTCATTCTCTTGAATATGTGCAAGGAAAACACAAATTCATCATTTAAATGGGAACATGCAATAAGTAATGATTTAATGTCTCATAACCACTTATAAATTATGTAAATGTTGGGATGTATGATTCCTTTCATTTCTGCAAATTTGCATGTCTCATTTGCTACCATTAAACTGAAATATACAGTATAAAAAGGTTAAATGCTATATCAGCCATTATGAAGGAAAGCGATCAAGTGAAATGCTCTTCTGTTTGTCTAAAGGAACATTCTCGATGTAAATCAGGAAAGCAGCAAAAATGAGGATTTCCTGAAATAGTAAATGAGCCGATGAGACCTTTATTTTGAGGTGAGAGTGAGTGGAAGTTCAGATGGGGTGCTGACTGCTTCCATAAGACCATCAGCAGGATTACCTCTCTAATGGCTGCACATTACTTATGAACGAATAGAAAAAATATGAGGCCAAAAAAAGAAGTCCAAGGCTCTTTGTGACAAAATAGCCAATTACTTCTGAAAAGAGGGTCTGATCCAAGAAAGAAAGGAAAATTCATAATGGTACAATAAACTCCCACCAGGATTTGACATTTATTCACCTTCCATCATAGGAAATCTCATTCAACCTCACAGGATAAGTTAGTGCTGTCCATTAACATCATAGCCATTTTTTCTGTATATAACTTTTTTTTAAAAAGGAAAGAAAGCCAGGTTTTTGATATGACAATGGACATTGTCCATTTCTGTGCTGCCTGAAAGACAACTTTCAAGTGGAGCAATATCGGCAATTATCCTTATAATTTTTTGGCATTATTGAATTAAAATAGCATGAAATTATCAGTACAGACCAGAAATTATTTTTGATTATAGAATAATGGAAATGCATACACATGAAAGTCAGGAGTGATGCCTTATTACTAAATTTGGCTCATGTTTCTTTTTTTTAAAGAATTTACTGGGTCTTATTTAGCACCTTTAGCTTTTCAAATCAAGGTTAGTACACAAAAACGGGCATATATATATATATATATATATATATATATATATATATATATATATATATATATATATATATATATATATATATATATATATATATATATATATATATATATATATATATATATATATAAAAATGCATGCACGTTTTTTACAGGATTGCATTTATTTGATAAAAAATACAGGGGAAAAAATTGTGAAAGATTATTATAATGTAAAATAAAATGTTTCTGTTTAAATACACATTACAATCTTATTTATTCCTGTGATACAAAGCTGAATTTTCAGCATCATGACACCAGTCTTCAGTGTCACATGATCCTTCAGAAATTATTCTAATATGCTGATTTATTATCAGTGCTGGAAACTGTTGTGCAGCTTAATATTTTTTTAAACTTGTGATTTTTTTTTACAGGATTCTTTGATGTATAAAAAGTAAAAAAAAAATGGTAAAAAAATAAAATAAAAAAATAAAATATTTGGCTGCCCAACTGTTGCCAACATTGATAATTCTAATAATAAATCAGCATATTAGAATGATTTCTTAAGGATCATGTGACACTTTATACTGGAGTAATGGCTGATGGAAATTTAGCTTTGCATCACAGAAATAAATTATATTTTAAAGGATATTAAAATAGAAACCATTTTTTATATTGTAATAACATTTTGCAAGATTCCTGTTTTTTCTGTATTTTTGATCAAAGAAATGCAGACTTGATGAGCAGACGAGACTTCTTTAAAAAACATTACAAGTCTTACTTGTCCCAAACTTTTGAACGGCAGTGTTTATATTATTTAATAAATCATTTTTATGTATACATGTTTTACAGTGAATTAGAACACAGTTTAGAGATGGTTAATAAGTAGTTATTGTATTTCCTTGCAGAAAACCTCCGTGAAAATTAGCTGAAAATTGCCCAGTCAGACCAGATGTTGTTTCTTAAGAGGTTTTACTTTTTTTTTTTTTCCATTTGATAAAATATGAAAATTTTTATTTATTTATTTATTTTCAGGCTGTATTATCAAAACCCACTTTCTCTATAAGGCATTTCTAAAAAACACTGTATATGGTTTTATAGACAAATCCAGACCTGGATGCTAATTAGTCAGCACAGCATTCCAGTCATGAAAAATACACAATTTAGCAAGTCTCTTGTGTCAGTGCAATGTAATAAAATAAAACACAGACTTACGTGATTGGTGTTCGGCTATCGAGTATAGATCTTCTTGGTCACTTTCTGATTGGGCGAGCTGGAAACAGACACAAAGGGTGTAACAACGCCAAGCCCTGTGGCAGTTTTAAAGTGAAGTGTTCCTGATACGGCAGGTGTTGTGATGTCACATACCAGTTTGAAGATGATCCTCGTAAGCAGACGGACGGAGTCTGTGGGGATCCTTGGCTGGAGACGCTGGAGGCATTTGCATTCCCTCTTGTGATCAGGCCATGCTTGCTTCTGAAGGTTGAAGAAGAAGATAAAGAAGACAATAAATAGAAGAGATTTCACAAACAACGTGCTTTCTGTGTGTGTTGTCCCTTTAGAGGGAATTATGATGAAAGGCCTCCCTCCAATTAAAAAAAAAAGACAAAGACAAACTTGACAACCCTGAGTGCCTGGAGAGAACGGCGCTGGTTTGACAGTGACAGCTTTGTTATTTTAAAGCAGCGCGGCGTCTAGCGTTGAGAGATTGGATGCTCTTGAATTGCAAAGACTTCTGCAGAGCATGTGATAGACAAATTAAAGGGATATTTCACCCCAATAAAATCGTAATGATTTACACCTCGCGTCATTTCCAAACTTGCATGGCCTTCTTTCTTCTGTGTTTAGCAGAAAGTTCACGCTGCTCTTTTAAACAGCAGAAAAGTGAATGAAGATGAACACAGTCCTAGAAGTAGCTAATATGACTCTTCTGAAGTTTTACGATAGCTTTGTATGAGGAACAGAACAATAAGTTATTGACTGCAAAATTCAGGTTATAAGCAACTGCACCAAATGTTTGCTCCTCGATATTTCATATGTCAGGCATTACAGGGTTAAAAGCCAGAACTAGAGGAAAATCCTCTGAATGTGAACGTGTTTTACAGGTGTCTGGCTCCAAGCACCAAATACTTCTGATGGAAAGTCAGACTGGACTTCATGCAAGAGTTTCCGATAACTGCCGGCTCAAAACTGGAGAATTTTAATGACATTATACAGTTTTGATGAACAGTCAAATTCCATATAAAGCAGAATGACTGTATTCAATTCCACAGGATACAGGCATAACATTTAAATATCTGAATTTCACTCTGGTTTCCCAATACAAAACTGAAACCTGCAAAAATATATATGTAATAAAGTATATAATGTTTCTGTGTAATATGTATTTTAAATGCAAAATTTATTTCCTGTTTTATGTGTGAAATGATTTCTGAACAATTTCTATACCACATCACTGTTCTATTACTGTACAAACAATGTACTAGAGTATGTGGGTGTATATTATATATATATATATATATATATATATATATATATATATATATATATATATAATTTAAACAATGGTATATAGCTGGTCAAATTATTAGAATTTTTTTAATTAAGTAAAAAATGCACAAGTTTTTCCAAGTAATTATTCTAGCAAAAACTAAAATTAGTAATATTAGAAGCAGTTCTCATTCATTGATTATTTAATATTATAAACAGCTCTATTAGGCTGCTTTTATATTGAAAGGCATCATGCACAAACAAAAATAACATACATACATACATGCATATATATATACATACACACACAGTATGGACCAAAAGTTTGGACACACCTTCTCATTCAAAGAGTTTTCTTTATTTTCATGACTATGAAAATTGTAGATTCACACTGAAGGCATCAAAACTATGAATTAACACATGTGGAATTATATATGGAATTATATACATAACAAAAAAGTGTGAAACAACTGAAAATATGTCATATTCTAGGTTCTTCAAAGTAGCCACCTTTTGCTTTGATTACTGCTTTGCACACTCTTGGCATTCTCTTGATGAGCTTCAAGAGGTAGTCACCTGAAATGGTTTTCACTTCACAGGTGTGCCCTGTCAGGTTTAATAAGTTTGATTTCTTGCCTTATAAATGGGGTTGGGACCATCAGTTGTGTTGTGCAGAAGTCAGGTGGATACTCAGCTGATAGTCCTACTGAATAGACTGTTAGAATTTGTATTATGGCAAGAAAAAAGCAGCTAAGTACAGGAAAACGAGTGGCCATCATTACTTTAAGAAATGAAGGTCAGGCAGTCCGAAAAATTGGGAAAACTTTTAAAGTGTCCCCAAGTTCAGTCACAAAAACCATCAAGCGCTACAAAGAAACTGGCTCACATGTGGACCGCCCCAGGTAAGGAAGACCAAGAGTCACCTCTGCTGCGGAGGATAAGTTCATCCGAGTCACCAGCCTCAGGAATCGCAGGTTAACAGCAGCTCAGATTAGAGACCAGGTCAATGGCACACGGAGTTCTAGCAGCAGACACATCTCTAGAACAACTGTTAAGAGGAGACTGTGTGAATCAGGCCTTCATGGTAGAATATCTGCTAGGAAACCACCGCTAAAGAAAGGCAACAAGCAGAAGAGACTTGTTTGGGCTAAAGAACACAAGGAATGGACATTAGACAAGTGGAAATCTGTTCTTTGGTCTGATGAGTCCAAATTTGAGATCTTTGGTTCCAACCATCGTGTCTTTGTGCGACGCAGTAAAGGTGAACGGATGGACTCTACATGCCTGGTTCCCACCGTGAAGCATGGAGGAGGAGGTGTGATGGTGTGGGGGTGCTTTGCTGGTGACACTGTTGGGGATTTATTCAAAATTGAAGGCATACTGAACCAGCATGACTACCACAGTATCTTGCAGCGGCATGCTATTCCATCCGGTTTGCGTTTAGTTGGACCATCATTTATTTTTCAACAGGACAATGACCCCAAACACACCTCCAGGATGTGTAAGGGCTATTTGACCAAGAAGGAGAGTAATGGGGTGCTGCGCCAGATGACCTGGCCTCCACAGTCACCGGACCTGAACCCAATCGAGATGGTTTAGGGGTGAGCTGGACCGCAGACAGAAGGCAAAACGGCCAACAAGTGCTAAGCATCTCTCGGGGAACTCCTTTAAGACTGTTGGAAGACCATTTCAGGTGACTACCTCTTGAAGCTCATCAAGAGAATGCCAAGAGTGTGCAAAGCAGTAATCAAAGCAAAAGGTGGCTACTTTGAAGAACCTAGAATATGACATATTTTCAGTTGTTTCACACTTTTTTGTTATGTATATAATTCCATATATAATTCCACATGTGTTAATTCATAGTTTTGATGCCTTCAGTGTGAATCTACAATTTTCATAGTCATGAAAATAAAGAAAACTCTTTGAATGAGAAGGTGTGTCCAAACTTTTGGTCCATACTGTGTGTGTATGTATATATATATGCATGTATGTATGTACTTTTTTATGTATATAATACCACATGCGTTAATTCATAGTTTTGATGCCTTCAGTGTGAATCTACAATTTTCATAGTCATGAAAATAAAGAAAACTCTTTGAATGAGAAGGTGTGTCCAAACTTTTGGTCTGTACTGTGTATATATATATATATATATATATATATATAAATAGCTTGATCTAGGTTGCTGATATAACTGGAATATCCATCTCATGTATATCACTTAAATCATTTTTCAAAAGCACTGTTAATGTCTTTCCTAAAAAAAAAATGTCATCAATGTAATCTTAAAAGTGAAATAAGATCTCATCATAATTATATTATGATTGGGACCCAACCTTATGTGTGAAGAGCTCTTACCTGACACTGAACACTGCAGTAACGGGCCGTCTTACATTGAGAACATCTCGACAGACTTTCACCTCTGTTAAGAATTAATGAGACAGAATTAACATCAGCCTCAGTGCTTTGTGTATTTCTCAAGAAACGACATCCTCGGGCTGAAGAGGAGAAAGTTTGGTTTGATTTACAAGGTTTATAATGAAGCCTTCCTGCCCTGGCTAAACATCACTTGCTTTAAGTACATGTCTAATGACCATCTTTGCTTTGAGGCTTAGTCTATAACATATAAGCTTGAAGTGAGGAATGTGGTGAACATTCAGAGATCAGATGCACAAACTCTCTCTTCAAAAATGAGTTTATTTAGCTATTGCGGTGTTTAAACGTGCCATATTCCACACTTAGTGCAATCATGGTTACTGTACGTCTCAGCTTTATTTGTTACAGTTTTATTTCTTGTGACTGTCTGATTTAATCAAGTTAGTCGAGAGATAATTTTGAAAACCTCTTTTTAAACATTTCTACCAAACAAAATGCATGAAGGAAACAAGCGATAATGCAATAAATGCACTGAATTCAAATGATTCATAACCTTTTCAGTGCTCCATATGTTGTGATGTTTCCCATGCTACTAAGGATCAAACCACTAAAAATTGCATGTCTATCTCTTCCTCCACACTTATCTATATTGCTCCTGACTGAGTGAACATAATCACAGGGAGGTTTTGTATGAAATACCACCAGATTCATCTTCCTGCCACACTGGTGTTTGGAGGTGGTGTGATTTTTGAACAGGGCCTTGACAAATCACTTTGGAGGAATTTTTAGTTTTAATCTCCTAAAAGAAAAGAAAGAGTTTCAGGCACAAATTATAGTCCAGGCCTGAGTTCTGTATGAATGGGCCTTTCCTCCTCTGACCCCTTCCTACAGTATATAACATCTTTTTCACTGTCTATATATACACTGTATATATATTGTCCATTCTATGCAAACAAACATGAATACTAGTGCCATTATTGTCATATCACGTTTTCAGATCATCGGAGGCATTTCCGCAATGAGGAGCGTGTACATTCACATGGTTGCCACTTTAAATATTATGTCTCTGGTCATTGAGCTTTTCATATTGACGATGAGGCTTTTATGTCGGGTTGAATCTGCAATCTCTGACCCAATTTGTATGCTGGCTTCAATACACTGCAAATGGCAACCCGCGGTGTTTAAATACTATTGGGTAAACTGGCAGTAGGCGGAATCACACAGACCAAAACAAAAACAGACATTCCGACATGGAACACACTTTTCATAGTAGAATAACTGGCTTTAGTGTTGTTCTTTTGGAGATACAATTATGTGAACATGTAAATATCTACAAACATATTATGGTATTTTTATGCTTTAGTACATTTAAAAAAAAAAATAAGAGCACATTTAATGAAAGAAAAAAAATATAAATCTTGTGGAGTATGTTTTCAACATCAATAAATCATTTTTGCAGTTTAGTGTTTATTAACTCGAATTGCAAATCAAGTTGATCATTTGATCTCAACAAGGCTTCCGGAATAAAGGGGTGACGATGTAAGTCAACATCATTTTGCCAAATTTACATGTTTTTAAAATGTATTAAAATACTTTTTACTACAGTGCGAAAAAAAAAAATACTTACTGCAACTTTAATTGGAGGGAGATTTCTTGGGAAAGTTCAGTTAGCTTAACAAAGAAAGAAATAATAGCTAGACGGATGATGAAACAATAAGAAATACTAAACCTTTGCTTCAACTGGAAGTTAAAGCACTGAATCCAACATGGGCCTGTGGGCTTCTATTAAAAATGCTGATGCATCAGAAGGTACGAGTCACTGGTTGTATTGGAATACACAGAGCCTGGTGCTGTCCAAAACTAAAGCACAGGCCGTAAGTCACAGCACAACACAAGAGTCCTACAGCAGCAGAGCAGCCATAAACTTGGCCTTATTACTGCACACAGGATATGAATGACAGAGAACACATCATCATCATCTTCACTGGACACACATAAAACTAAACAAACAGCTGATCTAAATGATTGGGAAAAGTTTAAGTATTATTATTACTACACCAAAATAAATTAAAATAAAGTAGTATTACTAAAATATATATTTGTAAATAAAATATATTTTTTATTTCTGAATTTGGGAAAATTGTAACTGGTATTATTAAAACAAAAGTCAAAAAAGTATTATTAAAATAAAATAGTTTTAAAATAGGTTTAAAATGGTTTTAAAATAATAATAAAAAAAATAGCTGCCCACTGAGTTGAATGTGCAGCTATTTCTGGATTTGAGAAAAGTCACGAGTTTTTAATGGTCTGACTCAAATCTGCAATAAAAGCAGGCATTTGGATTCCTCAGGGTATTGATTCGGAGATGAAGACAGTAAGCATTTCCCTTCTGATAAGAACTGGCCAGAAAAGCAGCATTTTCACATAGCACTCTATTACAGCAAAATACTGCAGACCTGAGACTGATCTACAGATTCATAAAAGTCATTATTAACATCTATGCAAATTCGGCAAGGTTCGGGAATTTACTAATTGCCATATGTGTGGACTGTGCAAAGCAGTGAGACAGAGCCAGGCCTTTAATAATTATACAAAAATGTCAAAAGATAATATGCCTTAAATATGTCATCAAACAACCATTGATTCAATCTCACTGAATTTCACAAAGAAATATGTCCTCATTTTTCCGAACAATGAATCAGATCCTTTTTTCCTCTAATAATACTCACACAATTTGATAAAAAAATTTCCCCAGCATGTTTGCTAATGTTTTATTAAAGCATTTTATCGAAGATATAATTATTTGAAAATTACACCCATATAACACATCAGCCAGATCATTTTGTTAACTGATTCACTCATTTTCGAACTAATTGCAGTGATTGTTCACAACAAAAGATTATTGAGTCATATTTTCTGTGATTGTAAAAGCAGAAGTAACGGATTAGGACAACTGCAGCATTAAACAGGACAGTTATTAATTGGTATTTGAACAGTTTTTCTGTATCGCCTTCCTGACTTGACAAGTGAAATCATACGGAATACTTTTAGAGAATAATGCAAACGTGCATCCATCTTTCAACCAAAAAACAAACAAGAGCTTATTCCTGGCCTAATGTGTGGTAGAGAAACACTGCGCTCCAGTGGCCAGACGTCTCAGACACTCAGAATCCGCAGGCCAATGGTCCTTCATTTTACATTAAAACATGAAATGTAAATATTTGACTTTTCTCTTTAGATCAAAACCAGCAGAGGACCAGAATCACAGCGGTATCCACATGGAGTCAAAAATCTGATTATCCCCCCGGCTAATGCTTAATCGAATTCCTGTATGCGGCCAAACACCAAACAAGGTTTCTTAATTTCAAAAATGTACAATAATTCCACATAAAAATGTCATCGTAACACAATCAGCAAATTATCGAACGCTGCAAGGATTCATTTTCAGTTTTCATATCCACACACAAAACTTTCCTGGAATGACTGTTTCCCCTCACACACCGAGAGCTAGAATTAGACAGAAAGATGAGCATCTGGACCAGAAACAGAGCAGCAGTCAACACCAGAGGAAGAGGAAGAGACAAACAAACAAAGCTCTGTCTGAGCCTTTAACAGAAATAGATATGAACACTCGCTCACCCAAACACACACTCTCATTGGCCAATTAGAGAGCTTACCTTCACTGGACAGACACACTCCTCTTAGCTCTTAAAAGCCTGTCAGACAACACCTCTATAAATGCTGCTTTCTTCACTAGTCTATTAATTAGGAGGGAAAGGGTGGGAAAAAGAAAGAAAATAACAAGAGAATAGTCGTAAAGATGAATGCTTGTAGCATAAATCAACTTTAATTAACAACAAGCCTTTAATTAACCAAATTTAAGAACACAAAATGGCAAGCTATGTTGACAAATTGATCCTAATTTGCAAACTTGCACTATATACTAAAAGTATGATAGTCACTGATGAGGCTGATGATGGGAAAATATTTGATATGCAATGAAATGGAAGTAGCAATGGGGTTTTCATTTTTATTGTATACTAATTGTAAATTAATAAAAAAAATAATAAATAAAAAAACAGCAAGAAACACGGAATTAAAAATAAAAAAGTGAAGTGGAAAGACTTAATTATATATATAATATTTTCTTAGTATAAAATTACAACTGTTTTCAACTTAATTGTCATTTGAAATGCACCACTTGCATACCATTTAGGATGGATGATAGTATATGAACTGGGATGCTGACAACAAACAAAAAATATATCAATATATATCCATGATGATCTCCTTAAGATATGAATAAATACAGGATATTTAAATTCAGTTCTGGCCTTAAATGATGATGAAGATGTGAGCAGCTCCAGTTCTTTTGTTCTATACACATTTAAAACACATGGTTCCACAGACACATCTGTTCTTATATGTCCACTTATCCTTATCACGTGCACATTTAAGTCAAAGTCAAGCATCAGGCTTTTGAATGTTTTTCAATCTATGACTGGCAATTTGTTGCTGTTGCAAGTGGCATATAAAGATGACATTTTGTAAACACTAGTTCAGAACTTTGGGGTCACTAAGAAATTTAAAAGAAGACTCTTAATAAGCTCACCAAGGCTGATCCAAAATATAGTAAATATTGTGAAATATTATTACAATTTAAAATGAAAGTTTTCTAATGTAATTTAATTTGTGATCAATGCTGAATTTTCAGCATCATTACTCCAGTCTTCAGTGTCACATGATCCTTCAGAAATCATTCTAATATGCTGATTTGGTTTCTCAAGAAACATTACTTATCAAATGTTTTAAAAAATTTGTGCCGGATTTATTTATTTATTTATTTATTTTATGGAACTTTTCAAAAGAACAGCATTTATTTGAAATCGAAACATTGAGTAACGCTATAAAAAGTATTTAAGGTAAATTTCATGCATTGTTAAATAAAAGTATTCATTTCTTTAAAAATAAAATCTTACTTTTGAACATTATATAAAATACAATGAACGTTTTCCTCGGCTTTTATCCTGAGACCAACCTCATATTAGCCAGGTGGATAAAAGCTAGCAATAAACCAAATCAGAGCGTTCACAGCAAAATAAGAAGAGAAGTGGGGGAAAAGGAGCCAATAGCCACTAATCCTGGAAATGAGAAACCTGTGGAGGCACAACGAGCCACAAACAGGCTGAATAATTATCAGTTCCTCAGAGCTACCGCTGCTACAGCTTACAGCAGGAATTCATTACTCAAGCACTGAAGCAGATACACACACACACTAAGTGTGCCAGCGGTGTACCCGTGTAAGATTAGGTCAAGATGCACAAACAAAACTTCATTCCCTCAAATGCATGATAGGAAAGGATTTTTTCGGGGAGCTACCATGGCTTTTAATTTGATGTGGCATATTCATACATTCATAGCAATGATACGAGACGGTGACCTTTCCAGCCAGAAAATCATTAGGATCACCATTAAAGTGTATAATCCTATTTGTCACAACCATAGACTGTATAAAAACATGGACGTAGTGTCCGTGGCGTCACCCGTAGACTCCTGAAGTGGAGAGGCATCCAGTAGACACCAGTGGCTGGACACCAGTGGATGGACAGCAGACGTCATTTCCGCATCGTCATTCACTTTTCAAATTGACGTCATTTCCGTATCGTCATTCACTTTTCAATTTTGACACGCCATGCAGATGTCAGCGGTAAGAAAAAATAATAAACTGTTGATGATTTATAGGTCATGTCAGAATTCAAATGCACAAACTAGCTAGTTAAAAAAATCGTCTTGTTTTCAAGGTACTGGGTCGTGTTTTTTAAAGGTATTAGTGAACTCTGGTGTGCCTCAATTCTAGAGCTAACGTTAGGTTGCTACAATAGATTTTCCAATTAAATCGTTCTTTGAGTGGTATGATTTAATATTGTAAATACGTTTTTTTTCACTTGGATGTGTGAAGATTGTACCCAGTTAACGACATCTCATAGAACAGTCTTGGTAGAGAATAGTCTAAAATGCTAGGTTGTCTATGCATACGAGAGTTTGCTAGCTAGCTATGTTTTTTTGGTTTTTGCTGAAGTAGTACCTTTCCCTATGCACGTGTAAATACCTGATGTTTAATATGTTTATGATGATGTTTAAAGCGCTTTGGTGGCCATGGGTCTGTTGAAAGCGCTATATAGCCTAAATGCAGTCCATTTACCATTTTACATATTTTGTATAGGAGAATGTTAACATTTATATAAGTTTTTTTTGTTTTTGTTACCACACTATTTTTTACAGTCCATCTACCACACACAACTTTTCACCTACATTGTTCAATTCCTTTTTTTTTTTTGGAAAGTTATTAATTGGATTTTTGTAAACTCTTATGAATTATAAGGTACTACCGGTACCGGTATTATGTGTCACTATACTTATTACGTAAACAATCTGTTAATACTACCCTCTTCTTTTAGGCAAATCACATGCGTAAAGGGACGGAGCTACCACCAATACAGAAATGCACAGAGTGCTGAAGCCGGTATCACTGCCCGCTGAGCAATTCAAACATTTTTAAACCCCACAGACCGATACCGTGTAATCATTCATTTAAAGGCTCATCTTGCGAGATCTGTAAAATACAAAAGGTGGGTACATTTTCTCAATATGACACACCATTTGTATGTTGTTTGAATCTGTAGTTAATGTATTTTTGTGTTTGCTTCCACAGGCTATTGCATGTACAAGTGCAACCTTGGTTGCAAGGCACAGGCTCACTTTCATTGTGTTTGTAAATCTTTTTTTTCCATAAGAATAGGTCAATCAATCATTTAAGTAAAAGCCATTGTATAGCACCTGGCAAAGAGCTCCAAACATTTCTACCAGGATATACCCTGACAGCGCTAACCAGGAAAGAGGCGGAGACATCTCTCACCAAAGGAGAGGTCAGAAAACCACTTACCGGAGAAAAGGATGGAACAGCACCATTGTAAAGCAAGTCAAAAACTTGAGACAGCAAACAGTAATTTGCCCCAAATGCAACATGTGTATGAACAAAAAAAATATGTCCAAGCACATATTACATAAGCATTCAGGTGTCCACACTCTGGATGTCACCTCAAACTCGCACCTGCCAAGCCAGTGCCTGGATCATCTAAATGGGATATTTGCTGTGGTTAAAACGATGCACGGATCAAGTGTGCCATTTCATGTCAAAAGAAAGATCTGGGGTAACACGCAACAAGTATACTGTGAATCACCTCAATGCCTCTTGAAATAGGGACTTCCCCCACAACCTTACAGGCCTGACAGTGGCATCTTCATTCTGATGGTCAGATTTGACAAATTTTACTAATTAGATTGTGTAATTTCCAATAAATATTGCAAAACCATGAAGTGTTCATTTGATCTGGATTGTTTTGTAAATTGTCTGATCATGTGAATCTACGTATATTTTAAAAACAGAAGTGGTTACATTTACAAAAAAAAAATAAGAATTGAATATCCAAATGGGCAAGGCAAAAAACTGTGGCCAATTAACATGTACAAGTCTGTTGTATTGACAAAACCTTATAGTCTAGGCTGAATTTAAGTCACAAAAAATAGTGATATGATCTGAACAATATATATTTTCAAGGTGGTTCTTGTGAATGCAGTTCGCATGAATTATTGATGTTATAATATTAAGTACATTATTGAGAATTGTTTTATGTAAAGAGATATGATAAAGATCATATTTCAATTTGCACACAGCTTTTATATTATATATTTTAAGTCATAAAAGTAAAATGACAATACGGAAAAGACGTTTGCAATTAAGCCTGCAAAGAATGCTGTCTATCCACTGGTGAAAACAGAAAATAAATATGCTGTCTATCCATAGGTCAAAATATAAAATAAATAAATGTCAATCCAGAGGTGAAAATAAAAAATAAATATACTGTCCATCCAGAGGTGAGAACTAAATATGCTGTCTATCCACAGGTGAAAATATAAAATAAATATTCTGACCATCCAGAGGTGAGAACTAAATATGCTGTCTATCCAGAGGTGAAAATATAAAATAAATATACTGTCCATCCAGAGGTGAGAACTAAATATGCTGTCTATCCACAGGTGAAAATATAAAATAAATATTCTGACCATCCAGAGGTGAGAACTACAACCCGAATTCCGGAAAAGTTGGGACGTTTTTTAAATTTTAATAAAATGAAAACTAAAGGAATTTCAAATCACATGAGCCAATATTTTATTCACAATAGAACATAGATAACGTAGCAAATGTTTAAACTGAGAAATTTTACACTTTTATCCACTTAATTAGCTCATTTAAAATTTAATGCCTGCTACAGGTCTCAAAAAAGTTGGCACGGGGGCAACAAATGGCTAAAAAAGCAAGCAGTTTTGAAAAGATTCAGCTGGGAGAACATCTAGTGATTAATTAAGTTAATTGATATCAGGTCTGTAACATGATTAGCTATAAAAGCTTTGTCTTAGAGAAGCAGAGTCTCTCAGAAGTAAAGATGGGCAGAGGCTCTCCAATCTGTGAAAGACTGCGTAAAAAAATTGTGGAAAACTTTAAAAACAATGTTCCTCAACGTCAAACTGCAAAGGCTTTGCAAATCTCATCATCTACAGTGCATAACATCATCAAAAGATTCAGAGTTACTGGAGAAATCTCTGTGCGTAAGGGACAAGTCCGGAGACCTTTATTGGATGCCCGTGGTCTTCGGGCTCTCAGACGACACTGCATCACTCATCGGCATGATTGTGTCAATGACATTACTAAATGGGCCCAGGAATACTTTCAGAAACCACTGTCGGTAAACACAATCCGCCGTGCCATCAGCAGATGCCAACTAAAGCTCTATCATGCAAAAAGGAAGCCATTTGTGAACATGGTCCAGAAGCGCCGTCGTGTCCTGTGGGCCAAGGCTCATTTAAAATGGACTATTTCAAAATGGAATAGTGTTTTATGGTCAGACGAGTCCAAATTTGACATTCTTGTTGGAAATCACAGATGCCGTGTCCTCCGGGCTAAAGAGGAGGGAGACCTTCCAGCATGTTATCAGCGTTCAGTTCAAAAGCCAGCATCTCTGATGGTATGGGGGTGCATAAGTGCATACGGTATGGGCAGCTTGCATGTTTTGGAAGGCTCTGTGAATGCTGAAAGGTATATAAAGGTTTTAGAGCAACATATGCTTCCCTCCAAACAACGTCTATTTCAGGGAAGGCCTTGTTTATTTCAGCAGGACAATGCAAAACCACATACTGCAGCTATAACAACAGCATGGCTTCGTCGTAGAAGAGTCCGGGTGCTAACCTGGCCTGCCTGCAGTCCAGATCTTTCGCCTATAGAGAACATTTGGCGCATCATTAAACGAAAAATACGTCAAAGACGACCACGAACTCTTCAGCAGCTGGAAATCTATATAAGGCAAGAATGGGACCAAATTCCAACAGCAAAACTCCAGCAACTCATAGCCTCAATGCCCAGACGTCTTCAAACTGTTTTGAAAAGAAAAGGAGATGCTACACCATGGTAAACATGCCCCGTCCCAACTATTTTGAGACCTGTAGCAGAAATCAAAATTGAAATGAGCTCATTTTGTGCATAAAATTTTAAACTTTCTCAGTTTAAACATTTGCTATGTTATCTATGTTCTATTGTGAATAAAATATTGGCTCATGTGATTTGAAAGTCTTTTAGTTTTCATTTTATTAAAATTTAAAAAACGTCCCAACTTTTCCGGAATTCGGGTTGTAAATATGCTGTCTATCCACAGGTGAAAATATAAAATAAATATATCTCAATCCAGAGGTGAAAATAGGAAATAAAATTGCTGTCCATCCAGCGGTGAAAACGGAAATTAGCGGCGAAACGGAAATGATGGAGAAAATGGAAATGACGTAGGCTGTCTATCTAGTGTCTATCCGGAGGTGAGTCTGCAGGGCTGCAGCTGGATGCTATTGCAGAAGTGTGGTTTCTAAAGCCTAAAGTGTGTAGAGCGGGCTATCGCCATCTTGGCAGCACGTCATTACGCGACTCTCCCGGACAATCAAAAATGGGCAAAAAGACGGGAGCTACTTGCTGAAGCCACACCCACCTAGCACGACGGCAGTGTCAGCAGCGGCAATCCACCTGTCACTCAAGTGACCACGCCCTTAATTATGCAAAACTTTAAGTCTTAATATAATTTAAATGGATGAGTGATAAAAATGTTTACCGCCCTCACAGTTGTCATGAAGCGCAAAATTAGCTATTTAGACCAAAATCATTTTTTGCACCAGGCTGTAAACATGTTTTTTCCTGCTGTAAAGTTGGGCATTTTAACACTGGGAGTCTATGGGACTGACTCTCTTTTGCAGCCAGCCTCAAGCGGCCAGTCGATGAATTGCAGTTTTAGTCACTTCCTTATTGGCCTCACGAGAGAGAGCGGGAGGTTGGGGCTCGGTCACAACACACGAGGAGTTGTGTGGATTATTAGAGAACACCTTCATTTGTTGAAACCACTGATTAAAAAGTAAATAAATCTCATATGCTCCATGACTTCATGGAGTCAAAGGAGGCTTTCATTTTTCCACATCCCACGGTCGCAGAGACTGTGGAAATAAATTACAGACATGCCATTAGACTTGAGGGGTTTTGGTTGTAATCAAGCAAAACAGGCTTTTGTCCTGTCATTACTGCTCCATAAAGATCCTGTAAACCAATGAGTTTAATACCACATGTAGAGGAAAGTTTTGGAAATGGATTTTTCATTTTAAATGAAAATGATGGTGCGTGATGTTGATGGTCACTAAGCCATTGCTAAGTGGTTTTTATCATTGGAATAAAATTCTTTCATATTTCCAAATAAACAGACAGATGCACAAACTAAAAATAAAAATTGTAAAGAGGATTACAAAAATGAGTTAATAAAGAAGATTATTGCAGTACATTTTACAAGCTAAAACTGTTCTAGTCTTTCTACTTTCAAATGTTTAATTCAATTCAATGTTAACAACATGTCTTTAATATTCTTTATTAGCGATTACTGAGTGAAAGTTGTTTCTACACCTTATAGACACTGCAGAAATGTTAAAGTGTTTATTGACACATATTTGAAATCTTAAACATCTGTAATATGTCCACTTAATGTTGTTCTAACATTGAAGAGCAACGTTTTAACAAAATATTAGATCTATAACCAAAATGTCTGAAATACATGTGCTATCAAGATTTAGGTTAATCCAGGCCTATATAATATGTATTTTCTTCCGTTAAAAACGTATATGGGTAAGTGGAATTCCAAGGTATCTGATATGTGAAAACTATTAAACCCATGTGACTAATAATAACAACATATTATATACTAATAATATCATATGTGTGATAGAATACTACCATAAAAAAGTGAAAAGAAAAACATTTGTAACTGGAATAACCATTGAGACCTTCTTAAACCTGTCTCATGTACCAAGAAACAATCTGATATTTCTGTTTGAACGCCCTGGAATAACACATCCCAGAATCTCTTAATCAGAAAAGGCTTTCATGCCACAGCAGAAGAAGTGTGAGGGAGATTTTCCAGACAGCCGAAGAAAACCTGGGCAGCATTTATAGCCAGCAAACTCAAAATCACTAGAGTTACGAGGCTGAGGATAACTACAGGCTTTATTTTCCTATTGACTTTCAATCAAAGGGAGGACAAAACACAAACAGCGGAGCGCAGCAGCATGAGGACAAATGCAGGACAACTCAAACATGATGCTCAAGGTCACAGGTTTGCTCTCTTCAAGAGGCTCTTAGTAGCATGATGGATGTTTTCACAAATGCATTTGCTTGTTGCAGTGCATCTGGTTGAACGGAGTTCAAAAGGGCTGCTGGAGAGTAATTCAACACGTCGTTCATGACACAAGAGCAGATCGATGGCATTATCCTCATCTAGGCAGATGAAGAAGACTTCAGAAAGTGCATCAAATGAAAACAAATTATTATATGCCTTACCAAAACAATTTTTAAAAAGTACTGCACCCTGATGAAATACCATTGTATTCATTTAAATACCTTACAGCACAATTTAGACACCATAGTATATGAATATGGTACTCATAAAAAGAAATTAGCAAAAACTACAGATTTCAGTTTTTAATTTTCTTATGAAAATATAAACATTTAAAATGTATATAAAAAAAATAAAGAAATATTAATACTGGCCGTGGTTAATAATATTTAATGATTCTCTTCTCTATCTTGAGGTAACCAATAAACAAGTGTTTATTAAATAATCTTTCCTCTATAGGTTTATTTAAATAAATTATTTTCTCTTTTTTCCCCAGGTAAAATAAAATGTATTAATTTAATAAAGATAACTTAATATAGTAAAATCAAAAAAAAGAGCAGATTCAATTTATTTTTAATTAATACTTAGGTTTCATTTATATTAGTTATGTTAAAATGGTCATATAAATTTTTTTTATACGTTTCTGCACATAAATAAAACAGCCAGAAACATAAATTTAGCTTTCTAGAGACAATAAACTGACTATATTTAATAATATTTACTGGTTATTTTTCCATTTATTTATTAAAAAAAATGTTTATTATTATTATTATTAAAATTAGGTTTTCCTGGTAAAACTACAAAAAAAGGGGGAAATAACCAGTAACTAGTAGCATTAAAAGCAGGAAAATCGTATGAAAAAAAAAAGTCAACGCATCTTACAGAAATCATATGCTGTTTAATTTATTAGTTATCAGTCACAATAATGATAATAGATGTGATTCAACAAAGTTAAGTAAAGAGGAAAAAACAATCGTGCAACATGAAGTTTTTTGTGAATTAAACTGGCCTCAGCAAGCTGGGCTTTTAACTTCCATGTTTGTCGTTCATGTCATGCTTTGTGTTTACAGAACTCTAATCAATCTACACAAATTTCATGGCTGGCTTTTCATCACATAGGCCTGTCTGTTATGACTAATATAGATCAATTATATATTCATGAATTTATGGAAGGAGTTTGCATCTGATCTCCACTGCACAAATGCCGTGCATGCAAAAAACTTCTTTCAACTTCATTGCCTTATAATTCCATAATAATAATTCAAGAACAGAGGTCTGCTCACAAAACTGCACAGAACAAATGAGTGAATTGAATCACAGAGACGGAGCCACTGGTCCACAGATCATACAGGAACACAAGTCTGGAAACGAGAGCATCACTCCATGAGAACATATGGCGGATTTAAAGAACAGGCACAGACGGAAACATCAAAGCAACTGGTGACCGCTGACCTGAACTGCAAAAATGGCTCAATTCTGCTTTACAGCCACATTTTCAGACATCTGAAATTAAACCAACTATTTTGATAGCCTCATATAAGCAGGGCACCAAAGAGCACAGGAAGGTGTGATAAGACACAACCATTTCACCGATAAGACATGAGGAGCCATAAAAAAAAATAATAATAAAAAAAAAACATAGCTTTGATTTTCTTTATGATTTAACATGTGGATACGTCTTCTTCAGATGCATGCAAAACCCATTTAGGTCATATTAAAGACCTAAAACATAGACTCAACATATGCATAAATTACGCCACAACACACCTCCAGTCATGCTTCATCATAAAAGGAAGCCATAATGGTTTGTTTACTTGCTGACCTGTGGCTCCTGGACACATGCTGGGACGGGGAGGAACACATCAACCAACTCCTTAATGCCCCCCCCCTCCCACAGTCATTAGTGCTCGTTACAAATAAACACACAATCAAGAGAGGCGAGTAGCAATTACCCTCGTCTTTGATGTTGCCTTAATTTCCTTTAAAATGCCCCTCTTGGTTTCTCAAATAAACAAACCCAAGTGAACAGCTTTTGAAGCAAGCGGCTCTACAACTTAATGGGAAAAAATAAAAATAAACAAATCAATGACATCATATTCTGTGTTGGCTGAGACATGTCATTACAGAAGAAATAAAAGACTTCATAAAGCTGTTAAAAATGTTTCAGCACTCATAGAAATGTAGAATTCATTCTGAAATGCATTTTGCACCCCTCTGGGACTTTGAAATGCTTTCAAATTAATATGAGCATCAACAAAACACACGGTTTCACAGGTGAAGCAGTCATGCATTACACACTGTTTAACCAAGGTCAGAAGATACTGCATTTCATCACCAGGGTGTAACTGTCTCGACATGCGGTTGAAGGATCTGACACATGCTGCAAGGGAGACAGCTGCAAATATGCTTCAATTGTTTTTCACTGGTAGCCCATTACAAACATGGGATTATGCATAAGCCTTTACTAAAGCAATGCATTTTATGGCCACTGAACTATTACTGAGAAATTCATCTTCTATAATAACAGGTACACCACATTAACCTTTACAGTGCATAGTTATTAATATTGATCTAAATGAATAAGACTCATTAAATTAATCGCTAAATCAAGCCCTGGAGAACAAGTCTACAGCATCTGGTGATCAGATACATCATGGTATATTTTTGAATACCGTAGTATTACCATCTGATACCATCACCAGTAAAGAGTCGAAGTGCTCATTAATTCTGAACATATTGTAAAAGAAGTTCTTTGAGCTCTGTGACAGCATGAGCATCTTTGGGTTTGTTCTGAGCAGCGGTCAGGGACCATTACAATACAGAGCTCTTCTGAGCAGATTATTACCGGTGTATTTCCATGGCGTTTCTTTTCATCCCCAGTGTTCTCCTGTGTGAGTCCAAGCAGACGGCTCTCTATAGATGAGCCAGGTTATCAGCAGGACCGAAGCACTAATCCCCAGCCAGAAATGACTGTCTTCCGAGTCTGTCTGTCTGCTTTTTTCCTTCCCTCTCAAGTGGAAAGATCCGCTCCACAAGGTCACGCTCAGAAAAGCATTGAACGGGAGTCAGGAAAATTACATACCTGAAATATGAAGAACCGCTGCCTGACCAGCCAAACAGCAAAAAGCAGATGGCAATTAATACCTCGACAGGGAACAGATGAATAAAAGAGAGCAGGAGGAGGGAAAGAACCAGAAAAAGAGAGCGAATGGATACCTTTAGGGCTATTCAAATCTTGCCCTGGAGGGCCAGTGCACTGCAGAGTTTAGCTCCAACCCTGATCAAACACACCTGAGCCTGTTAATCAATGGCTTTGGGATCATTAGAAAATCACTGGTAGGTGGATTTGATCAGGGTTAGAGCTAAACTCTGCAGTGCACTGGCCCTCCAGGGCAAGATTTGAATAACGCTGCCTTAGGTGTGTGTGTGTGTGTGTGTGTGTGTGTGTGTGTGTGTGTGTGTGTGTGTGTGTGTGTGTGTGTGTGTGTGTGTGTGTGTGTGTGTGTGTGTGTGTGTGTGTGTGTGTGTGTGTGTGTGTGTGTGTGCATTTACTCAACTCCAGAACATGACACTTAAAACAAGTGCACAGGAGAATTATCATAACCTCATTTAACAAGAACTTAATAAATAAAGTAGGCCTACTTAAATTACATTATATATTATACATGATGTTCTTTGTCTGCAAACAAAGATCTCAGACGAAATGACAACTAATAACGCCTCTAACTACCACAAACAGTCATCTTTTAGACAGTTATTTGTATGCTTGACACATCTGTGAACTTGAAATATCTATAATAAACAGTCATTTATAGTTCACTGAAAAATATAAAATAAAACAAAAAAATAAAGTTCTGGAATAGTTTAGCCAAAATTTGCTGAAAATTTACAATCTAAGAAATAGATAAGTTTGTTTCTTCATCACTTCACTTGTTCACCAATGGATCTTCTGCAGTGAATGGGTGCCGTCAGAATGAGAGTCCAAACAGCTGATTAAACATCACAATAATCCACAACATTTACAAGCGAAACAGTTCTAAACAAATATGTCAGCGCATTTTAATGTGAGAGGACAACATGGGATAGACTTTTTCCAGTGAAGGAAGCATTCTTATAGATTAAGGACTAGTACTTTGGCCAGAAACGATGGTTTGAAGTTAAAATGCTTTAATGATGAACCTGTTTCTTACAAACGAGCATCTTTTCACTTCACATGTCATTAACTGATGAAATGGAGTGGTGTGGATTACTTGTGGATTATTGTGATGTTTTTATCAGCTGTTTGAACTCTCATTCTGACGGCACCCATTCACTGCAGAGGAGCCATTGGTAAGCAAGTGATTTAATGCTACATTTCTCCAAATCTGCTCTGATGAAGAAACAACATCATCTACGTCCTAGATGGCCTGAGAGTGAGCAAATTTGGGTGAACTATTCCTTTAAACATCACATAAGATGTTAATTTTCTAAGGGATTGGATGCACAACTTCCAGACAGCGGATGATAAAAGAAGAATACAATGGATTTACATTTAAAGAGGGACCTGAGCAATATAGAGTCTTTCTGAACTTGAGAAAGTAAAAACAGCCTAACAACCACCAGTAATCCCTAGTTACCTAATTTAATGTTTACATTTACACATCAGACTTTAAAAGGGTGTTTTCACAGTGATGTCATAGAATAACCATTTTGGGTTCCAGAAAGATCCTTTTAATGAACGGTTTAATTAAGTGTTTAATCTTTACACTATTGACTATTCCATTTTAGATAGCCTAAATAAACTGCGCAGTTATATCAGACACACCTCATGAACTGAACAACAAAAACAGCATCCCGTGTAAAAGAACACGTCAGAGAAAGAGCGACAGCGCCCCCTGCAGAACACACTCAGAAGGGTCACGCATTACTCGTGTATTTTTGTCCTGCATCAGTTTATGCTCGCTTTTAATTAGCTGTCATACAAACTCATTTCATGTCACAAAAACATAGATAAAAGGCAGAAGAGAAGAGAACCCTGCAGACAGAATGGTTTTTGCTATTTACCCTTACAAAGCAGTACTGCTACACTGTTGTAGTTTGAAATATAACTATGTACTGCTGAGCGTGTACTATGTCATTTACCTAAACGGTACAATGTCAGTACCAAATGCATATATTAGCATGAAATATTGTCCAATATAAACATTGTAAAAATACAAACAGTACCATAGTACTTTTCTGAAATCAATATTTTGCATTATAATGTAGATGCACCACATTCACTAACCTGATCATAAACATGTGGCCGGATATAACCCTCTGAAAAAGTTTTCTCTAAGATTTTGGAAATGAACTATGGTTTCTTACCTCTGCAGACAACTATGGCAGGCAGTCTTCAAGAAATCCTTGGCTATGCAGAACGCATACGGCTCGCATGAATGAATCGCTTCACCAGCTTTGAGTTCGCGCAGAGCACGCAAACCATTTCCTTTCCCCTCACTGACAAACCTCTCTATATTCATAGTCATCATATCATAACACTATTATCTACCGATTTGAGAGTCCATGCGCCGACATACAGAACATGCACTTTATGAATGCCGTTTGTATTCATTACTGTCAACTTGACACGGTCCTTGCGCAAGTTATTAAAAAAAAAAAAGAAAAACGATACATTTCACTACAAAAACAAAATTTCCATAATCATTTTTATATGTATAAATATATTATCCTGGGATGAATGCTGATTGCACATATTAGTAACAGAATAATACATAATATAATAATCTTAATACATTCAGGATTGCGCAAAATAGACGCACTCTTGATCAGCATAATATGTTGGAGGGTCGCGGCAACATGACGTACATTGTGCGCCTCACCAATAGGATTGCGAAACAGTCGGGTCAACAACATGCGGGGTTCAATGTCACAGACGCGTGTGCTGCGCAGCTTTCATTAATGTAGATCCTGTGGGCAAGAACCGCTTCATTTGAGGTTAGTTTGTGTTAAAATGATCTAAAAGTGTGTTACCATCGATTTGCATGTCAGGAGAGACAGATAGTTAACGATTGCGTCTGCTGCCACAGCATGGGTCATGATGCATAAGCAGAATATACAGGAATAATATGTAATGTAATGGTCAAAGCATTTAAGCTATGGTCGAAATATGTATTTAAAAAGATATTTTCAATAAAATATATGGCAATCAAGCGAAGGAAATGTCTGATCTGAATAGCCACGTGCAGTGGCTGCAATGATGCAGTTTTGATAACCATATATATATATATATATATATATATATATATAACTCTTTATAGTAAGGTTCCTTTAGTTAATTCATTAACAACATGAACAACATTTATTACTGTGTTTCTTAATCTTTAATATATTATTATATTATATAATGCATATTATTTAATTTCAGGCTGCAAGCTTGTTGTTGGTCATCATGGCAGCGTGTGGAGGTTGTAGGTTCTTTGTCCTAACTTTAAGAACTCTGTGTGGAACATCAAGATCTGCATCACCCTGCGTTCTGCCTTTAACTAAACACAGGACTTTGTCCACCTCTGCGGGAACTTGCTCTCTAGACCCATTCCCCTCCGGGTCAAGGAAGACCCCGGCTCAGGTGGGCAAACCAGAGCGAATTTTTCCATCCCCAGGAGGCGTTCAGAGGAACCTCTCCGCTATCGCCGTGCCCCTGCAGGGTCAGTTTCGCCCCCTCTGCCGGTACGATCCTTTAGATTTGGGCGATGTGGAGGAGAACACACAGAAAGCGCTGGCCTGTAAACACCTGAGACGGTTCATAGTAGACCCTTCCCTCGCAAGAGTCGTGACTGACCACCTCGCCGGAGACATTGATGATGGGAAAGCTGTTATATTTGAGTGTAACCCAGGTGTGTGTTCCTCAACTACTAATGAAATGCTGTCAGTATTTGTTAAGATGTTAATGTGGGTTTTGTCTCTGTCCGCAGGTCCTGGGGTGTTGACACGTGCTCTGCTGAACCGTGGGGCTCAAAGAGTAGTTGCCTTGGAAAGTGACACTAACTTCCTTCCTGATCTGAAGGCAGGTGTCCATTTATTCACTACTCATGCTTAGGCCAATCTCTTAAACCACTTGCTCACCAATGGATCCTCTGAAGTGAATGGGTGCCGTCAGAATGAGAGTCTAAACAGCTGATAAAAACATCACAATAATCCACACAACTCCAGTTATCAGTTAATGTTTAATGAAGTTAATCGCTGCATATTTGTAAGAAACAAATCTGTCATTAGGAACTTTTAAACTTCAAGCTGTTGCTTCTGGCTAAAATAAGAGTCAACTGTCCATAATATTGCTTTCTCTGTTGAAAAAGTCATCTTATCTGAATCAGGAGAAAAATATGCACAGATTGAGTGCTGTTTACAAACCACAACAATAATAAACAATTATGTCAGTGGATTTTTTTTTTATGTGAGGACAACAATAGATTAAATTTTTTAATAGAGGAAGCATTATGATGGATTATGAATTGTTATTTTGACCAGAAGCGATGGTTTAAAGTTAAAACTTCTTAATGATGGATCCGTTTCTTACATTCACGCAGCTTTTGATTTCGCAAGACATTAATTGGTGGATTTGAGATTACTAGTAGATTATTGTGATGTTTTTCTCAGCTGTTTGAACTCTCTTTCTGATGGCACCCATTCACTGCAGAGGATCCATTGATGAAAAATTGAAGTAATGCTATATTTCTCCAAATCTGTTCCTGTCAAGAAACAAACTCAGCTGCATCTTGTGTGGTCTTTTCAACAGATTTGTATTTTTGGGTGAACTATTCCTTTAAAACATAATAAAATAGTTCAGTGTACTGGCACACATCCGATTTTCTCCCAACTTGATTATTAAGGACATCAATATCATTTTAACCATGATAGGTATATTAAATAAAAAAACAGCACACCCATAAAATAACCTTTGATCTTAAAGGACCTGGAGCGCAAACTGGATGGGCAGCTGGATGTGGTTCATTGTGACTTCTTCAAACTGGATCCCATCGGCCACGGCAGCATGAAACCACCCGTCATGTACTCAGAGAAACTCTTCTCTGACCTTGCCATCTCCGAGGTTCCTTGGACAGCAGGTTAGTGCCCTAAACATTCAGATTAACGTGGAAGGGAAGAAAGAAGGACATAAGGGATAACATTGGGATAAGTAAACTGACCCTTTAAGAAACATATAAATGTGACCCTGGACCACAAAACTTGTAAGTGTCAATTTTTTAAATTGAGATGTATGCATCACCCGAAAGCTGAATAAATAAGCTTTTGGTTGATGTATGGATGGTTAGGATCGGACAATATTTGGCAGAGATACAAATATTTGAAACTCTGGAATTTGAGGGTGCAAAAAAATCTAAATACTGAGAAAATCACCTTTAAAATTTTCCAAATGAATTCTTATCAGTGAATATTACAAATCAGAAAATTAAGTTTTGATATATTTACAGTAGGAAATGTACAAAATATCAGTAAAACTTGTTAACTATTAACTATTACATTTCTCTCAATAAATTCTTAATTTGCAGCTTATTAATAGTTAGTAAGGTAGTTGTTAGGTTTAGGTATTGGGTAAGATTAGGGATGTAGAATAAGGCATTAATATGGCTAATATTCTAGTAATATGCATGCTAATAAGCAACTAATAGGTGTTACCTATTCTAAAGCGTTACCAAAATATCTTCATGGAACATTATCTTTACTTAATATCCTAATGATTTTTGCTATAAAAGAAAAATCGATAATTTTGACCCATACATTGTTTTTTTTTTGTTTTTTGTTTTTTTTGGCTATTGCTACAAATATACCCCAGCGACTTAAGATTGGTTTTGTGATCCAGGGTCATAAATATGTTTTCTATTTCTGGATCAGATGTCCCAGTGAAGATTGTGGGGATCTTCTCACAAAGAAATGAGAAGAACATACTGTGGAAGCTGATTTACAACCTGTTTGAGCGCCGCTCCATTTTCCACTACGGACGTGTGGAGTTGATCATGTTCATCAGCCAGAAAGAATACACAGTGAGTTCACATGACTCCATGTGTGAGAGAGTTTTAACTATACAAGTAGCAGCAGTTGGAGCTTTCAAGCTAAATCCAAGTCTGAATTCTGCTTCTTTTCTCTTTTAGAAACTAGTGACCCGTCCAAGAGATTACAAGAACTACCAAGCTTTCAATGTTCTCTGGCAGATGGCCTGTGACATTGAGTTACTGCATGAGGTAAGACTTTTTATTATTATTTATGTATCATTGTTACCTTTTTCCAGAAACAATTTAGTGATTAATGACCGGTGTGTTTGTGCATGTACTATATTTGTGAATTTCTGCTTTGTCTTCATTACCAGGAGCCTTTGTCTTCCTTTTTAACTGTGACCAAGAAGTCTGGAAGGCCCTCCTCAAAGAACACTGTAAGTATTGGCACACAAATACTAACACTCTAGGATTCAGCATCTTTTTATATAGTATAAGTGATTCAGGAGAAGCACTGTGTCATCACATCATTCTGTCTGATGAATTTGATTGCAGTATTCTTCTTAAAGAATAATTTGAAATCATTAGTAATCAGTAATCAGCATTCAGACCAATGAGTCATTGGTCGGAATGAGCTAGACAACTCATTTTCCCACTGAATACAGTTTTTTAACTTTATCACTTGCTTACTTAATTGCAGGTTATGTGCGCTATTTAAAAATGAGCTGTGAAACTTTAGTCTGCTTTGTGTACTTTTAAGAGCATATGCTGATTTGCTGCTCAAGAAACATTTCTTTATTATTATCAATGTTGAAAACAGTTGTAGTAACTTTTTCTGGATTCTTTGATGAATAGAGATCTCAAAAGAACAGAATTTACGTGAAATTGAAATCTTTTGCAACTTTATAAATGTCTGTACTGTCACTACTTTTCAGCAATTTAAGTATTAAAGGGACAGTTCACCCAAAAATTTAAATTCTGTTATTAATGACTCGCCCTCGTGTCATTCCAAACCCGTAAGACCTTCGTTCATATTTAAAACACAAATTAAGATATTTTCGATGAAATCCGAGAGCTTTCTGACCCTGCATAGACAACAACACAACTACAATATTCAAGGACCAGAAAGGTAGTAAGGACATTGTTAAAATAATCCATGTGACATCAGTGGTTCAGCCATAATTTTTTTTCTTTTTTTTCAAATAAATGTTCTTTTGAATTTTCTATTCTTCAAAAATTGCAAAAAAAAAAAAAAAATAGATTTTTAATGAATAGAAAGTTCAAAATAACATTTATTTGAAATATCATTTTTTTTATAACATTGATTTTACTGTCATGGTTTATGAATTTGATACGTTGAACACTACAAAAACTTAGTATTTCCAAGGTTTTCATTTACCCTTTTTTTACCCCCACAGTTATCCCAAAGTGATAACCTTTGCTTGGTGCGAATAACTCCACGTGAGGACTTGTTTAACTCTCACCTGACTCCCTTAAACGGCAGCACTCTGGTTTTGATGGTGAAACAGTGCCTTGCAAAAAGGAAAAGCAGACTGATAGAACAAATTAAGTAAGTTTATGAAAGTTTATGATCCAAACTAGAATTTCTGAGTGAATAAACAGTTCTAAACTAATATTAGAGGAGCTGTATTCATACTTTCCTTTTGTATTTGGTTTTCTAAAGCTCATGGAGTCCTGGCAGTGGATCAGAGCTCATTTCAAAGCTCAGCTTCCTTGACGACACGATGACAGGCGACGTTTACCCCGATGAGTTCAAGCGTCTGTTTGAGCTAATGGAGCAGTCTGGAAACTTCACTCAGAGCTGGCTTTATGAGGAGACGCTGGAAACCACCAACACCGGTCATGCATAACACCGTCTTGAATGTATTCCCTACAGAGCTAATCATGGATGAAAAACAAAAGACATTGTTTTATATGGAAGAGACAGCTAAAGAAGAAGAACACTGTACAGCTTAAAGAAACCCGAATCCTTAATGATGGCCAATATTTAGACAGATCGTCTATGAAAGACTTTACATTTTGATAAAAGTTACATTTAGAAATAAAATGTGGCCTGGAGAAACAGGTTTTGTCAGTGGCGTTTTGGTTGTCATTGACTGCTGGTTGGATACCTTTGGACAAGTTTGGAGATTTTTTTCCTATATAAAAAAAGATATTGTTAGATTTCAGAGGTGTAGTTTTCATGACGAAGCCATAAAGCCAATAACCATTAAATGTGTATAACATGTACCTGCTTGATCTGTTTGATGGTAACATAAAAGAAATAAAAAAACAATTTGTAATTCTAAAGATTGCATTACCAAACCAATTAATGATGTAAATGTTCGAAAGTACATTTTGTTTGTTTGCTTTAAATATGTATTTAAATATATGAATTTTTAATAAACAGCAAATAAATGACGCAATAAATGTAAGAATTGCTTGGTTTTCAAATAATGAAAATAGTGACCCACCTAGTATTACCCAGAATATTATGAAAAACCAAACCAGTAGAATGAAAGAAAGAAATGCAAATGATTTGCTAAAACTGATTTAAATAAATTTAATTGTCATTATTTTTTTCTTACTTTCCCTCTTTATTTTCTTTGCTTTTAACTTTTTTTACTCTTTCTCATTTTCATTATTTTCATTTTTTTATATATATATATTTATGCGTTTATTTATTTTTATATTCTGAAATGAAAATTATGTATACACAACTGACTGTAATAATCTCATCCACAAGGTGGCATAGATAGAGTACTATCAAAGTCCTTTTTTTATAAATTGTCTCTGGTACAATTTAATCAAAGATCCCCCTACAAAGTTACAAATCGTACGTGGTTCATGAATGTTAATCATGTTATGAGGGGGGACTGTTTCCAATCGATATCCCTCTTAGAGAGATATATATAGCATGGCTGGACTGGCCATTGGGCATACCGGGCATTTGCCCGGTGGGCCGACGTGCTTTTTGGGCCGATATCTCATACTCATAATTTTTTTTTTTTTTTTTTTTTTTTTTTTTTTTATATATATAAACGGCCCATAAAATTTGTACATCGGCGGCCTATTCGTTTTGTTTTGTTTTGCTTAATTGGCGGCGCTGGGTTTGTGCCGGTGTAATGCATTGGTCAAAGTCAGTGTTAGTTTTTTTTTCTGACAGACCAGCCCATGAAACACGTAGATCAGCGGCCCATTGGCTCTTTTCATGATTGACACTGGGCTGGCCCAATCACAACTTTAAACGAGTGAGCGAGCGGCAGCAGTCAGTGTGTATCTGTAAAAAAGATGGAGAAGAAACGCAAGGAATGTGCAGATAAATAGCGTGAAAAAATAGAACCAGGCCCTTAAAGCAGACACTGTAAACTGTGTCAAAATATATGTTTTCTGACCTTCACCAGCTCCTGTGGCAGATGATGATAGTGAGGACGGAGAGAGATGAGAAAGTGTAGAGCCTACGGTAAGCATAACTACTTTCAAAACACTTAGGCCATGTAATGAGTGTAGATTATTTCCACATCTGCATAGTTGACGATTACCACAATTCACTAGAAATTTAATAAGAGGCGTTTGAAAACCATGTTTTCCGCCAAAATAAAAGCTTGATGCAGTTTGCGTCAAAATAAAAGATCATGTGCTTATCTCTTTCAAGTATAGAAATTGGTACAACTAATTAAGAAAGAAATTTGTGCATTTGTTTTACAAAATATTGTATTACTGTCATTGGATTAATATTATAACCATTATTATGTATAGGTGTAATGTAAAAAGACACTGTAACTGGAAGAGGTTTGAATTTTTCTTTGTTTAATTTGCACACTGAATATGGGTTGGAGCTTTTAATTCTGAACTCTTAAAGTGCACCAGATTAATGAATTTAACATTAAAATGCACAAAATTTTCTCACGGGGGTTCATGCCCCCGAACCCCCCTAGAAGGACCGAGGACACTGCACCATAATTTTAACAAAAATCCTATAAGAAACACTGCTATTGCTATGCCAGAGCCGCTTATAGCTTGTTTTAGGATTCACCGCTGTGGAGTATAGTTCAACTGTATTAATAAATATAAAATTTTGACTTATTTCATCTGTTAACTCTCACTCGTTCCTATACTCACTCATTACATGGCATTAGTGGTTTTAATGAATAGGAGTTGGTATGCATATAATTAAGGGCGTGCAAAGATGGGTGGTGTTTATGATCATATAGTGGGCCGGTCTGGGCAAAAATGCCCGGCCCGATTTTTGGTCCCAGTCCAGCCCTGATATATAGAAATAAATGCATACTAATCTATGTTCCTATCCTAGCCTATAACCTATCGTACACGGAAGGATAGCGGGCGGAGCTGCGCATAATCACATTATGCGCAATGGTTTGGATCTTGAATATTAATTATCTTACCTTTAGAATCCTAAGGAAGAGCTGCTTGACTCACTTAATATTCATAGGCTTTCAAGCTGAAGTACCCGGATAGGGGCGGGAGGAGGAGCTGCGCAAGCATCTGAAGTACCCGGATGAGTCACAGGAAGCACTAGATGTGCAGCAGAAACACAAACATACATCAGCCGACACAGTGAAGAGCGCGGTTGCCTGTTCATCCGATTTTAAACCACCTTTCATATCAATCGATTTAGTAAGTGTTGCCTCCTTTTTTTTTTAAACAATATCCGTGTATGAAAAACAAAATGAAACGTGCAGTTTGTTGAAATAACGGCTTAATGCACTTATGATGCTATGCATGTTAGCGCTTGAATTAATAACAGCTCTATCCGCATCACAGGCAGCTGATGTGATAAAAAACACTTCTGATGGCAGTTTAGACAAATGTGATGTAAGAAATTATGAAAGCGGGTCTCACAGAGCTTTAACCCTGTTTTTCAATATCAATGCGAGTGATATTTTGATACACGTAGAATCGTGTGTATATGTAGCTTATATACGATGATTGACACACTGTATTACATAATAACAACAACATCTGTTTGTCCAGCAGCAGAAGGATCTGTGTTTAACTCTCTTGGATTAAGCATAAATGCTGTGATAGAAAATAACATTTAAAAGTGAATGGGTACTTGAGCTGAAGAATGAGTGTCAAAACAGAATGACGAGTTTTGTCTGATTTGTTTTGCATCGTTGAGCGTGGGAAATGCATGTTATGCGAACGTAGTTTTCTTCTTGTTAAATAACTTTCTTTTGTGCTCTTATACAGGGCAATAGATCATGATTAGGCTAGGTAAGGAATGTCGTTTCAATGTATTGACTCACCATAGGTCACACAAACCCTCACAAAGGTCACATTTTGAGTTTTGTCAGCCTGCGCTTTTCTTGTATTATCATTCATTATTATTATTAAATAATAAACAGTAATATATAGAGTCACTTGGTCATTATCATGCAATAAACCATTTCAAGGTGATGCAGCATTACCCTGAACACCATTTCAGGAATGTGTTTTATAATAATGACAGTAGTCTTATTTTAAAAAAAATAGAATACACTCAGGAAAAAAAAGGTACAAAAGTTTCCTGTTTTATGTAATAATTTAAAATTGTATAGATTATGATGCTGTCCTTGTGTTTGTTATGTAAATAGCCCTGATGGAACAAGGCGTTACTTAAAAATAAAACAAAATTAAGTTATTCTTTTTCCTTTTCAAAAGGAACTAAAATGTACCATTTAGGTAATATTATATAAGGGGCCTACAATCAGGATTTTTGGAGCTGATCACAGGAAGCAATATCTTTCAATAGGATACTAATCTTTTTGAAGCCTTCTTTTTATCATGTAAATTTATTCATAGAGATGCTCGAATCAGGGTTTTTACAGGCATTCATTGAATACCTACTTTTGATTTATTTTTATTTTTTAAAGGGGGGTAATTTCCTCTCTTAGGTGACTCTTATGTGGGTTATTTTTTTATTTGAGGGATGGAGGGGGGCACTTTTTAGACATTTTTCATCTCACCTAAATGTTTGATCATGCAGTGCATTTTTGTTTTTTACAATGGGGCAATTGTTGCACAGTGGCTCACACACAACACAAGCCTGATTTCGTGAGCTGTATGTGAGGCGGTCTTATGTGTGTATGTGTGCATGAGTGGGCAAGTGACAATTCCTGTGTCAACTGTGCAGCGTGCAGCTCACTTATATTGCAGACGCGATGTGTTGATTTGAAGCCAGTTTATGTTTATGAGATCGGCCTTTATAGAGACCGCCATTCAGACTTCCCAAAGCACTCAGTAGCCGATCAATCAGAGCACACCTATTTATATGCACTCTTTAGGTGTAAATAAGGTACCGGCCCAGTGACAGAACTACAATCCCATGAAACACTGTGAAGGACATAATCAAAATAAAAACAATTTAGACATAAAACTATTGATTTAAATATATACTGTACTTTCTCATTTATGTGTAATGCAAAATATGCATACAAATATGTGTTTAATTCACAGAGCTTCAAGAGTGTGGATGGGTGCTAAATTGTTCTTTCGGAGTGATTTACTTGTGATTCTCTGATTGGTGGATATTTCTCTGCAGAATCATGGTTAATGTAGTTTTCACCAAGTAAAATGCTGTTAAAAAATAAATACGTTGGAAATAATGTGGACTGACAGCTTCAACAAAAGCAAATACCATTGATTAGCTCACAATAGGTCTGTCTTTAATTTATCATTCAAAATCCATTCCCTTATGGAGAAAATGAATGGTATTTTTTCATTCCGGAGCACGACTGCTGTGCTCAATTGCCATAACCAACCAATTAAAATCAGTTACTACATAGCGATAAACCATATTTCATTTTAGTATATTTAAATCTAAAATATTTAGGAAGGATTTTCAGTATTTCTTCTGGTTAAACTTTCAGTTTTAAGTCATAATAGAGGATTGATGTAACTTTCACACATGGTTTTGAAGAACGCTGTCTGTTCACACTTGCGTCTAGCTACTCCAGTCATGCTTGTTTTTCAGGATGAATAAACCCCTGAAACAGGCTTTAATGTTGTTAAAGGAGCTAATGAGAGAGTGCAGCTGTCTTTGATTATTAATGAGTCCTCTCTTAAAAGAAAGCGGATGAATGAACATGGCAGCTCGCATACACAAATTTCTGCTTGCCGTAATGTGACGGACCTCTTGTTATACTGGCTGTGCCCTTTAAAATGTGAACTATTAAACATAAAATTCTTCTGATAAAATTGTTTGATCTGTCACAAGGCCCAGCCAATGGCTATTTATTATCACTTCTAGTCACTAAGAACTGATAGAAAAGCCCCTTCTCGTTGATGTGGTCTGGTGTGTGTAGGTGGTCACACCGCAGGCACAGAGCCAATGGTCCCTGGCTCACTGAGTCACTATGTTGTCAGAAAAGCAAACGAACGCCTGAGGTCTGCTGTGAGTCGGTCCACACTTCTAGAGCCATCTAGAATCTACTGTATATAAAGAATGTAAGCCAATACAGTGATACTGTTTATGGTTTTTAGTCCATGTCTATTAGCTTTTAAGTCATCATATATGAGCTAGTATGCTTCTAAAAAGGGACTAAAATTATTGATGACTCATATTGCATTAGTTTGAGGGCAGCTCACAACATTAACTTGATCGAGAAAGGAAAAGAATTAGCCAGCGATATTTTAGTATTATTTACAGTTACTGTGTTTTGAATAAATGTACTAGCAAGTGAAAATAGTTTCAAAGGAAATTCTGTACCAATTATTTCAGTAGCATTTATTTCATTTTAATTTGATTTTATTAGTTTTAGTTTTTTTGTACATATGTTTTTCTTTCATTTATATATATATACATTTTTTTATTTTTTTTACACCTAGTATTTTTTCCAGCTTTCATTTAAAAGAAGTGATATTTAATAGTTTTAGTTTACAATAAGACTGGATTCAGCTCAGTTTGTTGTTTAATGGACATTGAACTGCCGTAAGCATTATCATCATGTGCAGTGACCTATAAGCATCGTAGTATTCATTCATTTATTCAAACTGAAGCTCCAGAATCCCCGTGAGCAGGTGAAAAACAAACAGCCAGTCTGCTTTAAGATCTGTAAGATGCTGTATGATATTGCATAAGCTCTGTCCTGAGACGGTGTGTTAATAAGTATGATGCTCTTCCTTCTAAAACAACCCAATGGGGACTATTATAGAAGCTCATGGTGTGTGAATTCACTATTCAGAGGAACCAAACAGTCTGAGAGAGAGAGAGCATATAGACTTCAGAGCATTTCTTACTTCAGTTTATTTACGGGAGACTAAAGGGACACAGGACAGCAGATTGGTGCTGACATCTGTGCATTAATATTTATTCTTAAGACCATGATATTTTAATCATTTTGCAATTGTACACTATTTTCTGTTGTATTGCTGTTTCTGTTTAGTTGTTGTTTCTGGGAGGGGGGGGGGGGTGCTGCTGTTTAGTCACAACCCAAATGTTTTTGTTTTTTTTAAAGACTGGGTAATTTGTTATGCATGTTTGTTTGAAAAACGTTGAAACCATTCAAACAATTTTCAGCGAATAAAAATTCATTTCAGTGATTTATTTGTTTCATCACTCAGATATGTTTACAGAAGTCATACTGTATGTTAAAGTTGAAAATTTTAAGTATTGTTATACTGGTAATTTAACATAATTTACAATCATTCTTCCTTTTATTTAGTAAGATAATCCCTGATTATTTCTACTATTACAGTATTTCACTTCTTATTGCATTAAACATTTTAAATGTAATTTAACCTTGGTCACAGTTCAGTGGTGCTTCTTTTAAAGTGAACATTTGGGAAAAAATAACTATTATGAACATTTTATAAATATAATTAAAACAAAATATATTTTTTAAATTTATTAACCAGTTTTTAAGTTCCTTTTTCAAATATTAATTCTAATGTTATTGTGTGAAATTATACCAAAACCTATTCTGCATTTGGCCTCTGATTAATACAGCTTTGAACAAATGCAAAACTAAACAGACAAATGGAGAAATCTCAAGTGTTTTGATTCATGCACTGCATTCAGCCAACTTGAAGTGGAATTATGGGTAAACTATTAGTCAGTTCTCTTAAAGGCCAGCGTGCTCTTTACTTTTCATGATGGCTCACGGCCTTTAATGTGTCCCTCTGATCTGCTCTCCAGCGGCCGGGCGGGAGCGCTGTTGATTGGCTGAGAGGCCTGCAGGGGTTCGAGTAGATCTTCATGCCCTCTGTCAGCGGGACCTCATGGACGATGGACAGTGGCAGAGCGATGGCCCAGTGAGGCGGGGAGGAGGAACTGACCCCGACCTCCTAAATGGCTCTGACTCCAGCTGCAGCCCGGACGAGAACCAGAACCGACTGGTGGAGGAAGCAGAGGAGGTCGAACAGGGGCCCCGAGGTGGACAGAGGCCCCTCCGACAGGATAACACTAACAACAACGGTGATGATGAAGATTATGATAGCTCCAAGGTGGAGGACGAGGAAGAGGTGGATAGAAACAGTGGTGCGTACTCTCCAGAGCTGGACGGACACATCCGAGACTCACCAACACCCAGCCCCAGTCCCACAGGTAACAGACAACTTACAGACCGCAGTTTGAAATACAACCTGATAATCCTCTGTGTGTGTGAATGTATGGCAATGGTTCTTGCACAAAAACAAATCAGCAGTTACACCGTGCAGGTTTTTTCAGTTAGATTCTAAAGATAATTTCTGAGGAAGAGCTTGTCATCTGCCAAAGATTGTGAAATCCATGCCACTGAATTGTTACAAGATATTCTGAGAATTAGGCTAGTAATAAATCAATCAGATATTGAGTATACCTATATATTCCATAAAGTGTTTTTAAATGCAAATCAAGAGGATTTTTTCTTCTTCTTTTAAATCGAACAGTGCTGTGCTAGAATGAATCAGATTTATGCTAAAAAATATTAAATGTGATCCATTCTATAGCTTGGTACACTTGGGGAGCAGTTTATGCATAAATAAAAATGACTAATATTGAATGTTTCTTGGACATTGAATGGTTTCTGTGGCACAGCCCAGTCCAAACGGTGTTATCCTGAATGACATGGACAGATTTATTTGTCATTCATCATTCGCTTGATCAGGCTGAGGGTGGAGCAGCGTTTCTATTGTCAGTCAGGATTCAGATACCCTGAGTAATAGTGCTAGACTTTTGTTTCTGTTGAGCGAGTGACTGCATCTCATTGTTGTCGTGCAACTTTCAGACAGGTTTGATTGGCATGAATAATAAGGGCCAACAACTAGAGCGATATCTGTTGATGTACAAACACTGGGTGTAACCTCAATTCAATTTTTGGAGCATTTAGGTGCCTACTATATATACTACATGCGTCTTGGATAACCACATCAGGGTTATTATTACCGTTAACTAACACTATTAAAAACAGTTTTGTTAATTGAAATAAACTGAAATATGATAAAATATAAGTATTAGATAGATAAGCTAAAAGAAAATTAGAAATGTTCCCATCTCAACAAAACGAAATCAGTGGAAGCAAGCAATTAAATAGTAAGTAAATAAATAAATGGAAAATACCTAAAAAATAAACCCAGAATACAATCAAAATTATTAAACCTAAACAGTAATATGTCAAAAACATATAAAAAGTAAACTCAAATTAAGATGAAAACTTAAAATATAAAAATAAATATTCAAAATATTAAAAACTAAAAGTGTATAAACCATACTAAACACCGAACCACATAAATGTAAGTCTATTGGTAATAGTTAGTGTTACTGTAGCACATTTTCAGTGTCAACACTTATCAAAGAGGATGTCATATTTGTGTTTTCAGTGTCAGAGGGGCTCGTGAGCCCTGAAGGGACACCTCACGGCGATGCTGGATCACCCCTGGGCTTCGCGCGCTCCCTGGTGGCATCTCTCCAGGAGCTGGGGGCTCAGGGAGACCACCCTTTTCTGCCACAGTGCCTCCATCAGGTCTCGTACTGCTGTTCTACATCCTCTCCTCTGTGTGTGTGTGTGTGTGTGTGTGTGTGTCTCATTGCTCAAAATGAGTGTTAAATTAAACATTCTTAAATGTGAGAGATGAACAACTGCTAACTGCTGAATTTTCAGCATCATTACTTCAGTCCCCAATGTCACATGTTCCTTCAGAAATCATTCTAATATGATGATTTTATATTTGAGAAAAAATGTGTTGCTGAGTAATTGTAGTAAAAACAAAAACAAAAAAACTTTTGAACAAAGCACTGAAAACTTGCAGCTTGACATATTGAACAGGCTAAACTTCTGACCTTTAAACCAAATATTCAGTCAGTTTTGACAAAGCTCTTATATTTACTGGGCCAGGGGGCATCTGCAGCTTGTTTACTGCCAGTAGATGGTGCAAACCTCTGATTACTCCACTTTAATGTATGAGCCAGAACATCAGATGGATTTTCCTGTGCTCTTCCACATGGTTCATTAATAAGCTTGTGTTAGTCTGTTGTTGCTGTTGGCCGCTGCTGATAACATTGACTGATTGCAGCACATGAAGAATCTGATAGGAAGCAGAATAACTAGCACCTTAAATGGTAAAGCTCTATTAAATGTTTATTTGAGCTTGACCTTATTCAACGTGTTTTATTTGAACATCTTTCCTCAGATGCTCAGCTGGTTTAGTTTCATCCTGAGGAGAGATGGAGCTGCTCTTATTTATTCCCCTGGGCATTTAGTTCTTATGAGAGGTTTTAAATGGAGCAAATCTTTGATAACTGGATTTTCTTTTCACTTCTTACGTGCACTGTGAATACCAATAAAAAACTCAAAGCTGCTTTCTCAGATCACCCGGACCATTTATTGATAGTAAGCGGGAAAAGTAGGTCATTCAGACATATCATGTAAACGTATGATCTCCCATGTGTGTGTGTGTGTGTGTGTGTGTGTGTGTGTATATATATATATATATATATATATATATATATATATATATATATATATATATATATATATATATATATATATATATATATATATATATATATATATATATATATAAATATAAATATAAATATAAATATAAATTATGGAAGATCTAAGCGTCCATGCATTATTATTATTATAAATTATTACAACTTAATTTTCTCGTGATCTCGACATAATGAAAGTTGTTTTCTCATTATCACAACTTTATCAACTCTCTTTATGACGAGGTCACGAGAAAATTAAATCGTTATAACAATAATACAAGAAGGGAAAAAAACAATGCATGGCCACTTAGACCTTCCATGTATACATATATAGATGACCTACATTGACCGAATATATGCTTCCATATATATATATTCCATATTCTGACCTTTAAACCAAATATTCAGTCAGTTTTGACAAAGCGGGGAAGTCGTGGCCTAATGGTTAGCGAGTCGGACTCCCAATCGAAAGGTTGTGAGTTCGAGTCCCGGGCCGGCAGGAATTGTGGGTGGGGGGAGTGCATATACAGTTCTCTCTCCACCCTCAATACCACGACTTAGGTGCCCTTGAGCAAGGCATCGAACCCCCAACTGCTCCCCGGGCACCGCAGCATAAATGGCTGCCCACTGCTCTGGGTGTGTGCTCACAGTGTGTGTGTGTGTGTGTTCACTGCTCTGTGTGTGTGCATTTCGGATGGGTTAAATGCAGAGCACAAATTCTGAGTATGGGTCACCATACTTGGCTGAATGTCACCTCACTTTTTTTTTTTTCACTCACTAAAAAAAAATTTTTTATTTTTCATTTTAGTTTAGTAATTTGGTTGTGCTTTTCTCGTTTTATTTCCAATTACAGTACTTCAACTTATTTCAGTCTTCCTATCAGATGCATCATGTGTTGCTATCCGTTAGGGGTGTAACGGTACGTGTATTCGTACCGGACCATTTCGGTACAGGGCTTTCGGTACGGTGTACGTGTGTACAGAATGACCGACTGCAGTATTTTGTGTGCGGAACATAGGTACATTTTCGTGTTTCCAAACGAACATATTAAGTGGCGGAAGTCTCCGCGTTCAGCGCAAATCCCGCCCTGCAGCTGATTCTAAGGCCGGTGACACACTGGCTGCGTGGCGTGCGTTTCTGCTGCGTGTCAGTTGTGTGATGGCTGCTACCGTAGGTGACATAGAGGGAGACCGCCGACAGACCAGGATCTTGTCTTCACGACAACAATATCTATACTTCATGTTGAGCATAAATATAAAGCCTAGTGATAAAGGATACCATCAACAGTATTGACGGCAAAATAGACTGTGTTTGACAGGTGTAATATGCCAGTGTGTCACCGGCCTGAGGTTTTCAAAAGGCATCACGCGAGTGTGAACATCACTACAACTAGGAAAAAAACTATTTTAATTCAAACGCAGCTCCCGTCGGCATTTAAACAGACCTTTGCTCTTAATTCCGATCTGTCCAACGCAATAATCTGAGCAGGTCTAAAAACTGAAACTGTTGATGCTGCACTTTACACTTTGGAAAAGTTATATATATATTTTAAATATGAGCAGGCCTAGAAGCTGGGATTGGTAATGCTGCACTGTAATCATAGTTATTTATTTATATGTTTCATTATATTTTATTATATGATATTGGTTTGAGACAGAGTATTTTATTTAGTGGAGAACTTTGCAGCAGTATTTTATTTCTTATTCTTTTTTTATTTTATATATATTTTATTAAAAAGTATTTAAAAAAAGTGTAAACAAATTGTTCAAAAAAAAGTTTATAGTAATAAACAACCTGCAGTTTAATGTTTGCATTTCTTTCGCTTAATGTACCGAAAATGAACCGAACCATGATTTTAAAACCGAGGTACGTACCGAACCGTGATTTTTGCGTACTATTGCACCCCTACTATCCGTATGTTATCCACATGTGCCAACAGACTAACACAAGCTAACTAATGAACAATAACAACAAAAAAAGTTTTAAATAGACTCAAATAATTTCAGAATCAAAACGAAGAAGAAAAACAATGTGTAGGATATCAGTGCTGAAAAACACTACAAAAGTATAGAATATGGGTCTCGTATTTATGTAGATCTCTTGGTCCTGAGCAGCCTCATAAAGATAAGTTGGATGAGGAATGAAAGAGAGCTCAGATTTATGCAGAAAGAAATCAAGTGTTGTAAAGAAAGAAAGGTCAGGAGGTTTTACTGCCACCCACTCAGTGAGACATCTCTCATGTTGTACTGAGTTGACTGCACTGTACTGATTTTCACCCTGTCTGTCGGCGACTTTACCCTGCAACACGTCTGAAGAGAGCTGATGTCAGGAGTTTTACTCCATGAGAATGGATCTTTGCAATAATGTACATGCAGGTTTTGTAGAATAATTGCTGTGTAAGGTGAACTGACCTGTTTATCAAGTATAAAACATCTGTTAAATAAAGTCCTTATGCAGCGTGTTTTAGGTGTTGCATCATCTGTATATTTATGGGTTGCACTTTATAATAACTGCCATTAGGTCATTAACAATTATGTTTAACTGATCAGTATAGATTCATATACGATACTTAAATCACTTTTTAAATGTACATGAATTAATGACATGTATTATATAATGCATATTACATTATGATTTAGAGTTATTGTACAGTGTCACCTAATGATGATTTTCATTGTGTTATGTACTGCATAATAACTCCAGGCTAAACTCTCTTCTTTACAGATTGCAGAGTCATATATGCGTGAGGAGGACTGTATCCTTAATATTATTGTTTTCTCAATTCTATTAAAATGTAGAGCTCCGTGTAACGGAACAGCCTTTGGTGTTGTATTGACGCTTGTTCCATTATAGCTCCTATTTTATACCCCATTGTTTTTGTTATTGTAACCAAATTGGGATGCCTGCAATGTTTATGGATCTAGAGCTGTTTATTGTATTACATTCAGTGCATTACTGCTACCATCTTATATGATAGTGTTTCACTGTTGCATTCTTTATTTTGGGTGTTGTAAAGTGCATTGGTGCTCTGGGGTTTTCCTCTTCCTGTATATTTTCCTCAACCAGAGCGTTTTCCAGACGAGAGAGCAGTCGGGTTCATACAGTTAGAGAGACTCTATCACGAACGTCTGCTGTTCAACCTCACCGCTCTACAGCAGCAGTGGGGTAAGTGGATTCTGGTAAAGCGTTACCCTAGAGCTGGTTCTTGACAGAAAACCTTTTAACCTCATCTTTCTGTGATCAGAGAGGAGATGGAGTTTGGTTGGCCAGTGTCAGGACGGTCGGGAAGACAGAGACAGTGACCTGGATGTTGAACACCTGGAGAAACTGAGACACATCTGCAGAACGCACAGACAGTGAGTACACACAGCACATGAACGCTACATTAGTTCTGCCACTCAGATCAGGACAACTTTACTCATTTTACTGCACGCTTCTTTAGTTCAGCTACACAGATCAGGTCAACACGATTTTATTGTATTTTTCATATTTTAAATTCACCTTTTTATTCAGAATTATTATTTTTTAGCACTTTGCAACAAGTTTGCCACACAGATTAGGTCAACAAAATCTAATTTTATTTTATATATTTACTTGTTTATATATATATTAGGGCTGTAGCTATCGAATATTTTAGTAATCGAGTATTCTACCAAAAACGCCATCGATTAATCGAGTAATCGGATAAAATGTGTTTTTGCTTAATTAAAGTGCAATATTAATTATGCAAGAGAAAATAAGACTCCTGGGTCTCTTAAAATGAACAACTAAGTTTCCTGTTTTAGAAAAAAAATATTTTTATTTTTTAAATGCATAGAATGCAATGCATACATCAAAAATAAACATTTAATTATTACCCATTGTTTCTCTGTCTGTACTTGTACTGTGAACAATGACAATAAAGCTGACAGATGAATTAAGTGCATTTAAGTGCCATTCAGTTGGGGTTTTAAATAAAGCATTTTCTGAGATGCACATTAAACATTAAACACATAAAACATTAATTTAATTTATCTTTTAATTATTGAAAATTAAGCAAACTTAACTTTTTGGTACTAAACCGCAATAACTAAACTAACGGGTCGACTAGCTAATTTTGACGGGTCGACGTACCTTTACAGTTCTGTGTATGTGATGTGATGCTAGTTTTACTCAAATCAAACGGTCAAATATGAAGGCATTTTAGTCCTTCATAGTCAAATTCTCATGAAGTGACTGTCAGAGCAGTTCTGGAAATGTTGTTCATGTGTTCACGTCCTTATTTAGTGAGACATAGTGATGTGTCGTTCGTGAACGAATCGTTCTTTTTGAATGAATCTTTTAGGTGAACGAATCGTTCTCGTTCACGCAATCCACTGACTCATATTTCTCGTTCACTGAAGTTCCTCCCTCCACAGCATCGCGGCGCTATTAGCAGCGCATGCGCAGCTCGGTGAACCGGGTAGCTCTGTGAACTGTTTCATCCTGTCAAAGAGTTACTCAACCTCGAGCCAATAGCCTTTGAGTATGAGATGTGACGAAGCATGTGATTTGTTGAATGTAGTGAACTAATACGCCCTTCACTGAACGAGTTCGAGAGATCTTCTCGTTCGTGAATGACATGACTGAACTGGCACACATGTCATTCGTGAATGAGTTGAATGAACGGATACATGTCATTCGTGAATGAAATGAACTGGTACATACCTGTAGCTTATATATACATATCTGTATGTATGTATATATATCTATATCAATTTATCTTATTGCTCTTTACATTAGGTCAGCCACACATATCAGGTCAACAGTATTTTATTTTTATTTTTTTAATTTACTTTTTTAAATCATTATTTTATTTTATGGCACACTACAATTGATCAACACTATTTGATTTATTTTTTATTGTATGCAAAATTAGTTTAGCGGCAGCCATACATTTCGCATCAACACATTCTTTATAATATATATTCTCCTAGATCAGGAGTCCTACGGAGTTTGATCTCTGTAAAAATATGTTAGCAGTGCTGTAAATGGAGTACATGTAAATGTTTAACCTTTCGAGCCACTACACAATTTAAGTACGGGGTAAAAGCTGTGTCTTTCTGTCCCGTTCGTCCGGGCCAGACACTTTCACCGACAGCCACACCTGAGCTTCTCTCTTTCCCCTTCTAAATTTAGCTTGTCTGTGTCTCCTTTCTGCGCTCTGGCTGCAGTTTGCAGTCCTGTTATGGTTTAAGCAAATGGCCCGTTGCTGTGCTTTCAGCAATTGGAGACAAACGCTAGAGTTTCAGTATGGGAAATGTGCCGCGCTAATATTAGATTCCCGCTGAGCAGAGCAACCTTAGATTTGAGTCCCCTTTTATGCACATCGTCCCGCTACGAGAGAGATGGAGCAAGGAAAAAAAAATACAGATACTACAGCTCCTTAAGATGATTTTGACTGACACTTCACTGTTTCTCGTCTTTTTTCAGACCTGCATGGAGCGCTGAGAAGGTAAGACGCCTCTTTGATGTTTACCTTTGTCTGTACGATAAGAGAGAGAAAATAATCCATGTTTAAAAACCAGAGGGTGAAAGTCGTTGTCGTCTGTGTGCGTTCATAGTGTGAGCTGTCCAAAGTGCAAAGGAACAGTGTGATCAGAGAAACACAGGGAGGAGAGCAAAGCCTGAACACGCAAGAGCTTTCATGCAGCTCAGGTGAGTTTTTTCTCCAATGACAGGCCAGATCACCTGATATAGACCAACAACTGCAGAAAAACACATCACCTTAGACTTGATACTTTATCTGTTCTAGATATATTTATTAGAGCTTTTTATTTCAATTTAACAGGCTAAGTATTATTAACAATGGAGGAATCTTCCTACCATCTGATAAATTTCAATAATGTGATGTGTGTATTTATGTATGTATTTATTCAGTGTGAAATAACACCGGCCTGCATCATGTTTACTGAAGGAAATCCAATACTTGTTTCTTACTAATTTTGGGGTGCCGATTCCAAAAATAGTCCCTGTTTTGCAATTTAACAATTTCTCACAAACTGCTTCAAAGACATGATTCCTGGTTTCCTCTGAGCCTGTATTCAATTCCCAGCTGATTTTCATACGATTCATTATAATTTAGTTGATATTATTTTATGCTTAATCCTGATTTCAACTTTTACCACTCAGGAGTGAGTGAGTGAGTTCAATGATACATTTTGAAAACTTAATTTTGGCATTGAAACTTTTGGCATTTCAGTGCTTTTGTATATATATTTGTAATATTTTAATATCTTAATTTATAATGTTAATGTTAAATAATTGCATTGAATAGTGCCAAATAAAACTACTTAACATTTATCATGAATGTAAATAGTTTTAATTTTATAACATTTTAATTTTATCTTTTAATATGAGTTGTTTACACCTAGTTTACAGTCTGTTTAGATTTAACCCTACAGCTTCCATTTGAGAACATTCTTTTATCTGTGGACGAGGCAAACCCCATGTCCCCTAATTCAAGTGCGCACACACACACACACACACACACACACACACACAGACAGAGTTAGAGTTCCCTCCTGTCCCTCCAGATCATGCCTTATTGATGAGAGACTCTTTTCTAGCTCTCACAGCTGATGTGGTGCTGGGGTATGTTACCTGAACACAGTGTTACTTGCATTGAGTTCCCTGACCCGGTTTCACTTTTACACACCAGGCATGGCAGCACACACATGCATACACATTTTCTCACTCTTGCAAAATCCGCTGTCAAGCCACCTGTTCTGGAGCGTGTCCGGGACTCCTGCAGCAGCTGCATCTCACCCTGTGCCGTTAACCTCCTAGACACAAGTTAAAGATTGATTGCATTCACTCGAACTGCTTGTTCATGCAAAATTCTGATCCAAACGTTCATCATAATATCATGCCCTCTGTAAGACATCAAGGTGCCTTTGAGCTGGTTTGAATGCTTATTAATTTATCAGAAAGTCATTCTAAAGATAAGAAACTTTTTGTTAGGCATACACTGAGAAAGAATGTTTAGGCCAATACAAATTATATAAATGTATTTATAGCTATAATTGTAATGTTATGGCTTTAAATTATAAAATGGCCTATATTATAAAAGGTCATTTGGCCTGTTAAAAATAAATCAACTTATTTAAAAAATTATATCTAGAATAAACATGAAACAGGTGGAATCAGGAATATTAGCAAATTTTAAAATATGATTCCCAGGCTGGCAAAAAGTGAGTTGTTAATAAAATTGATTGACTGATTTTTCTACCAAAATTTAAATCCATTAATTTACATAAAATATATAATTAGATGCATTAATTTATCTAATTTTATGTTATCTAATTCTATAATTTATCTAATTATGTTTCTCCCTTGTATTTTATTAATTTAATTTTTTTATTTACTTATATTTAAGTTATTCAATATGAATTTGTTTTAATTTAATTTTTTTGTTAACAATAAGTAATTTTAAATAAAGTCTATTTTATTATATTTAATTTAATTACTTTAACTTTCATTACATGAGACTAAAATGTTGGGGGAATTGTTGTATTGTTAATAAAAACTCAATTAAAATTTGTATTGTAAATTTAAACGTGTGTGTGTGTGTGTGTGTATATATATATACACACACAAACACACAAATATTAATAGCAGTATTCACAATTCTAGTAATTATATTACAACTATTAAACCTTTAATACTTAATAATAAAATAGTAAAATTGTGTTATTTTATATGAAACATTTTATTAAAGTTAAATATTAAACATTATAAATTGAACATTAAAATTAAGATATTTTTATTTTCTTGATTTTACTTTAAATGTGGGAGAAACTTTTCCTTTATTTAAACTAAAAAAAAAAAAAAAAAATATATATATATATATATATATATATATATATATATATATATATATATATATATATATATATAAATTTTATTATTTTATGTAAACCTTAATTTTATTTTTTATATTAACTTTCAATAGTACGTTAATAAAACTGCTAAATAACCATGTATTTCTAAGATGATAACTGGGCGCCACTTGCTAAATTAAATATAGTAAAGTGACAATATGGAATGTTTTGTTTGAAGTGTTTCACAGATTATTTTAACAAAAAGCAGGCAGTGTATAGTACAGTACATTCTGTGCAGTGTTCTAGTATTCCATTTGGAACCTTTGATTCCCATGAATAAACTGTCTCCTCTCTTTCCATCTAAAACAGGGAAGGTTATGGAGGATCAGAGTACATGTGAGGCACAACAGGAAGTCATCCAGCCTGACAATTGTAGCAGCGCTGCCCAACAATCCCACCAGAGCGAACACAAACATGACCCCTCCCCCTCCACATTCAGCTCCTCCTCTCCACCCTGTGAGGATACAGGAGCAGAAGAGAAGAGCGTGAGTGTGGCAGCTTCCCACAGGGAAGTCTCACCAGAGCCCGAGTCACCAATGGACGCGGCTCAAACCTACAATGCGGAGGCCCAGCCGCCTCAGACAGACACTTATGGCCCCAGAGTGGTGATGGATGGAACGGGGGACACTGTGGATACGGGGCAGGATGTGGTGGAGCCCGTCCCACACACTAAGCAGGTTTCTGTGGAGCAGGAAGTTCCAGAGATGACACTAGAGTTGGAGCTAGAGGAGAGTGGGAATGGAGTGGAGTCACTGGATATTCTGAATGTGTCCGTGCTGGATGACATGGCCAAACGCATACAGGTGGAAGAGGTGGGCCACAGATTTGCATTCAATTTAGTTCTGATTCATATGACAGAGTCTTATTTGTTGTTTGGTGCTTGGCAAGGCTTTGTTTTGAGAATTTGTTTGATTTCTAGTAATATTAGATTTTTAAGGTAAGTCTCTTAAAGGTGGCATAAAATGCAAAAATCACTTATAAGGTGTTTGAAAACCGTTGTGTGGCCAGTTTGAGTAGTTTGAGATAAAACTTCATATACACAGCCTGGGGACATCAGAGAACAAATTTGTATCAATGCATTCTATGGCACTTTTAAGCACTTTGCTAAGCTTTTCCTGATTCTAAGATAGGTAACCCTTAATATAATGCATATATTGTGAGTAATATGCAAATTTGGCAGATATTTTAAAGCGAAGTGTCTCTCTACACCATTAGCATCACCTAATTTAATCATCAGAAGAAGAATCTATAAATGGCTTACTTAAAGATACAATCATTCCACGCTCCTTAGCGTCATTGTCATTGCCATTGTTAGTGTTTTGGTAGTGCGCCCTCTAGTGGCAGGTCCAACAACCTGTACCTTTAAATGTCTGTATTATAAGTTGGGATAAGAAAAAAAGTGTATTAACCATAAACTGTATAAAAACATGGACGTAGTGTCCGTGACGTCACCCGTAGACTCCTGAAGAGAGCTTTTGAAGCCTAAAGTGTGCAGAGCGAGCCGTCGCCATCTTGGCAGCGCGTCACTGCGCGACTCTGCCGGACAATCAAAAATGGGCAAAAAGGCGGGAGCTAGTTGCTGAAGCCACACCCACCTAGCACGACGGCAGTGTCAGCAGCGGCAATCCACCTGTCACTCAAGTGGCTACTCCCTTAATTATGCAGAACTTTAAGTCTTAATATAATTTAAACGGATGAGTTATAAAAAAATTCACCCCCCTCACAGTTGTCATTAAGGGCAAAATTAGCTATTTAGACCAAAATCATTTTTTGAACCAGGCTGTAAACATGTTTTTTCCTGCTGTAAAGTTGGGCATTTTAACACTGGGAGTCTATGGGATTGACTCTCTTTTGCAGCCAGCCTCAAGCGGCCAGTCGATGAATTGCAGTTTTAGTCACTTCCTTATTGGCCTCACGAGAGAGAGCGGGAGGTTGGCGCTCGGTATTAACACACATCTTAATAACTTAATTCCCTTTTTCAAGATTTACAAGATGCTAGCATCACAATGATATCATCCGGTGAGGTCATAGTGATGTCATCTCGCACAGGAAACCCTTATCATCTCTTTTACTGCAGTGTTGTAACTGACTCACAGGAATATTCTAGGTTCAATACAATGCAATAATGTTTTCTGAGACAGATGGAATAGATTTCAAACATTATGTAATATTACCAATCCTTAGGGTTGGGTATCGTTTGAATTTTATTGATTTCTATTCCGATTATATAAAAAATATATCCAATATATAAAAAAAATTAAGTCAAACATTTAGATGTCAAACATTTTTACAAAGCATTCTGTTGCAGCTGAATAACATGAGCAAAATCAGCAGCCTACAAAACACTGCAAGAGGAATTTTGCCTGTGCTTAAAAAAAAAATACCATAGCAAAAACAAATAAATGTATATACATTTAAAATATTAAAGTGTTAAAGACGAGTAAACAGTAAGTAATAAGATAGGAACAAACAAATCAATTAGCAATATCATAAATAAATACAACTAAACTAAATTTCAGGTACAGAAACTGTAATTAAAAGTTTAAAAACACTGCATAGTTTTCTTTTTATAAATAAAGATTAATCAATTAAAGTTATTAAATATATTCAGTCAAGATCAGTGAATGATTTTCTTTTGTTCTTTGATTAACATTAATGACGGGCAGCGCGTTTATTAGGCTGTTGTCTCTTTAAGCAAAAATACTGAACATGTGTGTTCTGATCTCATCTGTTTACATTCACTTAAGATAAAAACGGTTGTGTTTACGATGATATACTGATGTAGTTTTCTGTATATTGGTCGACAAATATGAAAGAAGTCCGTTTGACTCGGTACAACCTTTTCTACAGTGTAAATACACAGAACAGTCCGAGAACGGACACAAACCGGGAACCCGCAGCGTGCGCGCCGTCCGATGCCTTCTGTGCACGCGCTTGCGCTTCATGTGCGCTGCACACAAACAAGGCGCAAATTCTTTCCATTCCTGCACTCAATCATTTTTAATCAAATTGAATTGCAAACGCAGGAATCGTTAAGCAGAATCGAAATGCACGCGTCTTATCGAATACCCGGTTCTTGGAAATTAGGAACCGGTTCTAAAATGGAACGGTTTATGATACCCATCCCTACTAATCCTTATTTTAACCCTGGTAACTTTCACATGTTAAAGGGATAGTTCACTCTCAAATTAAATTTTGATATGTTTTAGCTTACCTCAAGGACATCCAAGATGTAAGTTTCTTTGTTTCCTCAGTATTTCCCATTTTGATATTTTTAGGCCCAACCGTTCTTGTCTGTGCCTCACATAATGGATGTCTATGGTCACCACCTCAAAGAGCATGCACAGAGGAGTCAAAATTAAACAATTCCCCATCATAAGTACACATTGATGACCTAATACACGAAACGAGCGGTTTGTGTAAGAAAACGAACAGTATTTATATCGTTTTTATCTCTTGTACACAACCACGTCCAACTGATCTGAGTTCGCGAGTGCTTCCCGATGTGACGTGCGCGCACGCTCTGGCTTATTAGTCTGCGCAAGTGCGAAAGCGCCGGAAGCGATCTCTCGCGCGTGTACATCACTCATTGTTTACCACACGCTATGCCACCAATCTGCACTGTCTGAAATATAATGCAGTAATTGTAATAAATTAATGTTTATAATGCACCCTATAATCGTTGCGTTTATAAAAAAAATACAACACATTACTCACTCTATTGACAGCGTGCCATTGGGTCCCTCTGGCTTTGGACGTCGACACCAGTTTATACGTGGCAAACTAAACACAACGTGCAAAACGCTGGGTCTCAACAGCGGAGAAAACTCAGGATCTTCAGTCAGGCAGGTGTGTGATGCGATACTGTTAATGTCCTCGTCGTCGTCTTGTTGTTGTTCCATTCGTGACAACATATGCTCTCCACTTCTGTTGGCATCTCACAACACTTGCTACTAAAACACCACCAATTTTGAAGAGATCTCTGTCTCTGAGGCTTGAAGACGTGCTGCTGCAGCGGATCACTCCTGAGTACTTGGTCTGTGTATTCTGTTTCAAATAAATATGGTTGTGAAAATAATTCAACGTTGTCTATGGATATATTGAAATCATCTTCCATTACAATTTCCAGTACGTCTAAATATGTTTAGATCTTCACAGTGAAAGGTAATACTTCCGAAATCTGTGTCAACCATAGGCAGTAAGTGTAAACAATGAGTGATGTACACGCGCGAGAGATCGCTTCCGGCGCTTTCGCGCTTGCGCAGACTAATAAGCCAGAGCGCGTGCGCACGTCACATCGGGAAGCAATCACGCACTCAGATCAGTTGGACGTGGTTGTGTACAAGAGGTAAAAACGATATAAATACTGTTCGTTTTCTTACACAAACCGCTCGTTTCATGTATTAGGTCATCAATGTGTACTTACGATGGGGAATTGTTTAATTTTGACTCCTCTGTGCATGCTCTTTGAGGTGGTGACCATAGACCTCCATTATGTGAGTGACAGACAAGAACGGTTGGACCTAAAAATATCAAAATGGGAAATACTGAGGAAACAGAGAAACCTACATCTTGGATGTCCTTGAGGTAAGCTAAAACATACCAAAATTGAATTTGAGAGTGAACTATCCCTTTAAGATTACCAAAAAGAATAACTCTAGCTTAAAAATGTCATTATTCCATTTCTTAGCGGAGGGATCTTGATTTCATGACTAGTGTTTAGTGAGGCATCTTGTGTAAGTTTGTGCTGTCAATATAAAACTACCAAATTCAAATTAATTTGTGACATTATAAATGTCTTTACTCTGTTTTGATGTATTGCATCTTTGCAGAAAAAAAAGTACAAATATCGTAAAAAAAAAAAAAAAAAAAAAAAGGTAAGGCACATGTTGTTCCAAACCTGTGTATATTCTGAACCGTGTTGGGGTCCCATTGTGTGGAACGGAAATTATTATTATTATTGTTCAAAAAATCTTTTTCAGTATGCCAAAACAGAAGTTGCATGAGAGTTGTGACTCCACAATATTGGCAATTTTGACCTTCGGCCTGTACAGTCTGTAGAGCTAGTTAAAATGGTTTGACTTTTGAACATTTGTCTGTGCAATCCCTTTTCTTGTAAATGTCAAAAACATACTGTGAAAACATGGTGTATGTGAAGACTAAGTTGTGCTCAGTAGGACCAAATTTTAATGCTTTTTAACCAGACATAACCTACTGCCCTGGAAAACCAAAATCAAAAGATGTTTGTATTATAGAGTGCAATATTCAAATGCTCATTATTTATTGGTTCATTCATTTGTAGTAGACTCAATTGCCCAGAACATATTCAGCACTGCCACAATATGATATACCATGTTCTCTACAGCACTGTCGAGATCCGTTAAGATATTTAGGCATACAGTAAATTTAAGTATATTCAAAGTTTAGAGTCTGTGATTTTTTTTTTAAATGTTTTTTGAAAAAGAAGTCGTACCAAGGCTGCATTTATTTGATCAAAACTGTACAAAACTGAGTGAGTGAGTGAGTGAGTGAAATTACCAAATTACAAATCAAATTATCTAACCTATTGGACTGAAACAACAGAAAAACAAAGTAAACTTGAATGTTATTTGGCCCTAAACAGAGATTACACAACTGCAGAATAGCGGAGTACAGTGAAAGACTGTATAGTCAGAGTATGACTGCTCAGTCTGTACCTCGTCATTTGTCTTAATTTAGAGACAGGCAGATATCGACACCACTGGCTGCCCAGAGACAGCCGCATCTGCTCTTACTGTAATCATGGGGAAGTGGAGACAAAGCAACACTTCCTCAGCAGCTTCCCTAACTATCAAGACATTAGAAAGACATTTTATCACAAATTTGAAGTACTTTGCCCTGACTTCAAAATGTTAAACAAGAAAACACTACTTCAATATATATAAGGTGAAAAACAAGACTGAATCTTACTAGCGGCACGATACATTGATGCCTGTCATAAAAAGAGGGAGAAGTCAACAAAACAGTGATGCGCCTACACTCTCACACACACACACACACCACTGAATTTTAAATTGTTCATAGAATAATAAAAATATATATATTTTAATTATATATACACATGCATGTATTTTATTTGTATTATTTATTATATATATATACCGTATTTTCCGGACTATAAGTCACACTTTTTTTCATAGTTTGGCTGGTCCTGCGACTTATAGTCAGGTGCGACTTATTTATCAAGATTAATTTGACATGAACCGTGAGAAATGAACCAAGAGAAAGCATTACCTTCTACAGCCGCGAGAGGGCGCTCTATGCTTCTCAGTGCTCCTGTAGTCTATCACTGATGACATAGAGCGCCCTCTCGCGGCTGTAGACGTTAATGTTTTCTCTTGGTTCTAAACAAATGCGACTTATAGTCCAGTGCGATTTATATATTTTTTTCCTCATCATGACGTATTTTTGGACAGATGTGACTTATACTTAGGTGAGACTTATAGTCCAAAAAATACGGTTGACCAATATATATATATATATATATATATATATATATATATATATATATATATATATATATACACATATCTGTTTTAGATTCAATGTAATCACTATGCTTTTGCAATAGATTGTAACAATTGTCATGCCAATAAAGCAAATATTTAACTGAATTAAAAAAGAGTGAGTTGAGTGAGAGAGAGTTAGTGAGTGTGAGTGAGTTGGCTGAGTGTGAAAGTGAGAGAGAGTTAGTGAGTGTGAGAGTGAGAGAGTGAGTGTGAGAGTGAGTTGAGTTTGAGAGTGAGAGAAAGTGAGTGTGTAAGTGAGTTGAGTGTGAGAGTGAGAGTGAGTGTGAGAGTGAGTTGAGTTTGAGAGTGAGAGAGTTAGTGAGTGTGAGAGAGTTAGTGAGAGAGAGTTAGTGAGTGTGAGAGTGAGAGCTAGTGAGAGAGAGTTAGTGAGTGTGAGAGTGAGAGAGTGAGTGTGAGAGTGAGTTGAGTTTGAGAGTGAGAGAAAGTGAGTGTGTAAGTGAGTTGAGTGTGAGAGTGAGAGTGAGAGAGTTAGTGAGTGTGAGAGAGTTAGTGAGAGAGAGTTAGTGAGTGTGAGAGTGAGAGCTAGTGAGAGAGAGTTAGTGAGTGTGAGAGTGAGTTGAGTGTGAGAGTGAGAGTTGGTGAGTGAGAGTTAGTGAGAGTGAGAGTTAGTGAGTTTGAGAGTGAGTTTGAGAGTGAGTTGAGAGTGAGTTGAGAGTGAGGTGAAGGTGAGAGTGAGTTGAGAGAGCGAGCGAGTGAGATAGCGTGAGTGAGAGAGCGAGCGAGTGAGATAGTGTGAGTGAGAGCGAGTGAGTGTGAGATGGTGAGAATGAGTGCGTGTGAGAGCGAGTGAGTGCGAGTGTGTGTGAAGAGTGAGTGAGTAAGTGTGAGGGAGTGAGTGTGAGAGTGACTGAGTGAGAGAGAGCGAGTGCGTATGTGTCTCAAAAATGTCAAACAATATCAGTCTACGGCTAATTAAAATGATGATTTAGGGTATCAGTCCATTGACCAAGCAGATCAATTAGCTTTAATTACAAGTATCTCTGCTGTAATGAGGCAGCAGTGGAAGCAAATTTATTCAGAAGCTCTACTGCTGAGCCAATGTTTTTTTTTTTTTCAATGTGTACATAATCATGTCTTCCATGTCTGGTCAGAGATGGCGTTATTACAGCCTTTTATGGCTAATAATGCTGAATGACCATAGAGAGAGTAAACATTACCCGACTGACTTTAAGTCCACACTCATCAAACGTGGTGTTTTTCTGTATAAGAGCGTCATCAGAGGGCATTTGAGGAGCTGGAAACTTTCATCAGCAGTGATAAGCATGTGTTATTTTTGGGCTGTCATTTGTATTATTTTTGGGCTGATTCCTGACTGTTAATGGCCCACTTCATGATCGGCTCACCACATTGTGGTATGTTTGGAAGCCTAATTACTCAAGTGTCATGTACTTAAGCGATTAATGCATCTGTTTTTTATCCTATTAATTTGTCACACTGCTTATGTGCTTTGTACTTCCTAAAAAAAAGTTATTTTATTATAGATTTAAAGCAAAACAGAGTTTAACATCTAACCCTTAAGTGGACTGTTTTGCTGTTGCTGGTTTTCAGGAACACATTGAAACATATATTTCCTCAAATAAAATTAGAAACAATTACCTCACCAACCTCCACTTCATGTTATATCAATGTATTTAAGCCTTTTAATGAAACCGTTCCATTGCTAAAATCTGATTAGAGATGTACATAGTTTATTTGACACGCTCTGCACCTAACAACACTCTTAACCAGGGTAACAACATATCTTCATGTGCCTTATTGCTTTAGTAGTTTTATTTTGGACATTTTATAGTGTTTAGTTATACAGTGAGGTCTGCTCTCCTGCTTTTAAAATCTCTGTGGAATCAAGGCTTTCTACAGGTTTTAAAAAATGTTTGGCTTTGGTCTATTCTGATAAATGTAACTGAGATGGAGTAAAAATAGAGAACTATAATTGAAGTGCTCGAAACATTTGTTTTCACTGAAACAGATCTTGCCGAATATGGAAGCTCTCAGGATGAAATGAGTGGACACCAAGAGTGTTGTTTTTTTATTGAAAAATAATCCTGTTAAAATGACTCTTAAGATCACAAACTAATGGTGTCAATGTAATTATTCCTCTCTTATGATTTTAAGTGAATTTCTTTCCTTTATTGCTTACTTATTGACTCTACCTTTTTTATTTTTAAGTAATTTTGTTATGTGTTTTTATAAATGTTATTAGTTTATATATATATCTAGCATTAACTTTATTTTTATTTACTTTAGCTTACACTTTTCATTTCATTCTATCCATTTCTTATATTTAAGTTTTCATTCATTGATATTTTATTTCAGCTTATTTCAATTCAAAAACGATTTTTAATTGTTTTACTTAAAGTTAACAATAACAACACTATGCAGCCTCACTCATGTCATTAATATTCAGATTTATTCATGGGAGTGAGTATTGATTGGTCAGAGGGCCGCAGGTCTTCAGAATGTCCACTCATTCTCTATGCTCAGGTCTTTAGTAGTTTGACCTCTCTGTGACCTTTTCCATTCCTTGGTTGCTGGTGATGTAATGCGACTGACTCTTTCCTGACTGTCTCCAATACATTTATTCTCATGCACATAATTTATGACAATGCTTACTCAAGATAATACAAATTTATTATGAGCTATCTTGTGTATACAGTTTTGTATTTTTAAACAGAAGCACTTTGGAATTATTTTGTTTATTTTAAATAATGTATTCTGATAATGTATGGTTCTGAAATTAGAATTTTTTATTTTTCTGTATTTAGCAACAAAAACGTCCCTATTTTTACAGATTTACACTGGTATTATTTTAGTATTGATACTATTATAGTTTTTGTTAATCTTTTGAATTAGACTTTATTTTCTGCTTTCAACTGAATTTTAGTAAAAAAAAATAGTATTTTTTTTTTTAGCTTTTTCTTGTTTTTTAATATTTATGTATAATTTGTCAGTTTTACATGCTTCCTTGGCAACTAGCTGGAATCAAGTAAGTTTTAGCTTTATGTATTTTATTTCAGTTGACCGTTATTTTAAAGTAACAAATGTTTTTTCAGGGTTATTATTTTAGAATCAGTTAACAACAATTAACCTGATTTACAAAACTAAGCACGCTAAAATATTCTCTTCTCATGTACATATTAACAAATAAATATGAAATCTTAAATAGAAATATTAAAATGTAAAAATTCTAAATGCTACATTTGCATGTAGGATTAGTTTTTATATTTATTTTAATAGTTATTTATAATGTAGCAAATATTAAATGAATAAAATTAAAAAAGCATTTTTTAAATGGTCTGAAAGTTGAAAATAATTGAAGAGCTTTTTTGTTAAATTCCACAAAATTTAATAAAACACTACTTTACGTACTGAAGCTTATATACAGGCCGCCGAATCATAAACGGCCTTGTTCTTTAATATTTAAAAGCAATAGATTCCCATTTTTGTAGCTAAATCTTACAAGGTTTACTATGTCTTCACCACTAGAATGTTATTTAAACTGATGCATCACCTGCCACCTCAGCTCATAATGACATCTAGTGGGTAAAGTGTGTCAGTGCAAAGCACTTCCTCATTTTTTGGGAGACATTATGAGCTTATGAATCCAGTGATCTATCTCAGTAACCTGCCCGCTGTCTTTCAGATCACTCCAGCTGCTGGTCTTGTGTCTATCTTGAAGAGAAAAGTCTCTCTGGAAGGAGCTAACAACTCTGTCCCTGCCACCGCTAAACCGGTCTCTAAACGAAAGGTCCGTTTCCAAGAGCCCGACGAGGGCCTGGACCACGGTAAGAACCGCTGTTGTATTCTGCAAACTCATTTTTGCAGTATTCACACATTGACCCACGTTCTGATTCTGATTTGCTTATACCCAATATGCAGATGATGTGGGCGGAGACTCCTGGCTGCTCCTCCTCTTGTTGTGCTTGGCTACCGTGGTGATCAGTGTGGGCGGGACTGCGCTCTACTGCACTTTCGGAGATGCCCAGTCCAGTGTGTGCACAGACTTTTCCCATAACATGGACTTCTACATAGGACAGATGCAGAGGGGCATGGATGAGCTCAAACACTGGCTGTCCCCGAGCTCATAGCAGGACAGGACGACTCATTTTCATCTCCATTTCTGTAACCTCCAAGATCTTTAATGCTGAGATATCCTCATTCAAAGACCTTTGCTGGCTCACCCTGTCACGAATGATGCCTACACGGGTCCTCAATGTGACGTCCCAGCCCCTGGAAGGCACAGCAAACCTCTTTGGCCAGTTTTTGACTCAAGTAGCCCACTGTTTACTGCCGTCAACTGAACCTCATATGACTTCATTTTTAAAGTCTTAAATTTAAAATCTTAATATCACTTGGTTGACAGAGTTTTGTCTTTTATTTATTCGAAAATTGAATGACCTTCTTGGTACTGAAGATATAATAATGGACATAATCATCTGTAGCCTGGACGTAGCATTATCCTGTGGTGGGTTCGGACTTATGGAAAGATGTTTATAGGGACAGGAAAGCAAAACATGTATATTGAGTAACAATAGATATAGATATATAGATACAGTCAGCAGAGGCAAATCTCGGTTATCATAGTTACCAATGTATTAATATAGGAAGATAAAAATTATTTTTCAGAAGAATCCACAACATTGTGATCATTATTAAAAAATGAAATCACTGTAGATTCAGATTCTGTACATAAAGTTAACAGTGTTTTGTACCATCCATCAGATTGAATTTACTTTATTTTGTTATTAATGTAATTATTATTACTATTAATGATTATCATTACTAATAAAAAATGAAGACCGTGATTTTATGACATAAATATCTAAACTTGTAATTTTAAAGTACAAATTCTATGTAGGAAAAAATATATAAGTTCAGATATTTATTAGTGTGTCTCTATTACATTTTTATATTTTAAAAAAAATTCTATTAAATAGCCTATTTCATTTTCCCCATAGAAATGAATTGGTAACTATGCTAACCATGATTTGTTTTGCCCTCCAGTATGTAACTATTTAGCAATGGGAGGTTTTTAAGACGAAATTGGTTCTAGAACAAGAATGTCATATGATATGAATATAATTTGCTCAGGCATGTCTCTTGTTAATTATCTTAACAGTTATTGTAATCATGGTGTTCAAATCCATTTTTTTTTTTTTGTTATAACATGGCCTCCAGTGTTAAATAAGTCGGTTATTTTTGGTTATTGTCATAAGTGCATCCTGTGTTTATTCTACAGAATCTGTGTCTTGACATCTTTTCTGTTTCCTTTTGAAGCAGTCTTTCTTTGGTAATGTCAACATAAGTCTGCAGTAAATGAAGTTAAATGAACATGTAGATTTAACACATAGATGTCAGTTTGCTGAGCTCAGCTCAAGTGCATGGACGTACTTGGCGAGAACTGTAAATGTTTTTCGGTTCTCTGTTTTCTATTTTGTATGTTGTCTGGCTGGTTCAGATGACAGTTAAATGTCTTTATTGTGTGATTTTTCAGTATTTATTTAATGCAAAGTCTTTTAGAATCATATGTTCTGGTGCATGCACTCTCTTTTACTGTCTGTACAGAGACAAATTGAACTTATATTTGTTTAACATCCTTTTGATTGTGTATATATCATGTTATGATTGCTGTATTTCCTAATTGTATGATTCAGATTTGTTTAGTTATTGTCTCCAAATGCAGTGAGATGTCTGACCAAAACCAGCTGGTGAATAAATCTTATTGTTGGGACTGAGTAGCCTCTGTATTATTTTGATTGAAGTTCAGGGACTTGAAGTTTTAAAATAAAATAAAAAATATTCATTAAAATTATTTTTTTAATGACTATTTCTCTCAATTAATATCCTGGCAAAATGTCACATTACAGACCAAAATTGGTTATGAATTTATTAAATTATTTATCTACATAAAAGTCTGTACTAACAAGACACATGAATTAACAAAATATGACAATAATAATTATGTAATTAATGTTACATGTGTTAATAATGTTAATGTGCTATACATATATTAATCATGTTTAAAAATACAATAATAATAATTAATTTTACTGCAATTTTAAGAATCTTGTTCTAAATATAATGTAGAACAACATTAACAATAAAAAGAATGTGTATATTTGAGTCTATTAACTTTTTTTATTATATTAGTTCATTTAAAAAATTATAAATTGTAAAATAATAAAAAATGCACTAGTACGTTAAAATCGTTGTTTCATAAAATCACAAACATCATACTGTAATCCTAAGAAGAATCCTCTTATCCCAAACCCCGTTCCGCCCACAAACAGAGTAGACCAATCAAAAACAAGATGATTTGACGGTTGTGTTCTGGATGTACTGTATGCGTACAATCGACGCAATTTTTATTTTCTCAACACAAACTACATTTACTTGATTCTGCGTAGTTTTGTGGTTACAACAACCTCTAAATCTGTAAATATTTTTTTTACGAATCCCCCACTGGGCATCCATATGCCTCCCCCAATTTATTTATAATTTCAGACGGTGCGCATATAAAGCTGCACACCGATGACGCTCTTCAATGAACGGCTGAGTTGCAGGCGTTAGCCGCTCGCTACGGAAGTGAGTCGCTCATCTGTCAGTCCGTCTCTTCAGTCAGTGTCAGTCCGGACGATCAACAGTTTGGCAGCGCTATGGCGGCGTTCAGCACTTCATCCAGCAGACCCTACCACATCGTCATCTTTGGCGCTTCTGGTTTCACGGGACAGTTCGTGGTGGAGGAGGTGGCCCGTACAACGTCCGAGGGTCCCAAGGGGAACCTGAAATGGGCCGTGGCCGGGAGGAACAGAGCCAAGCTGGAGAAAGTTGTGGAGCAGGCCGCCGGAGCTCTCAGTGCGTCAAGTCTCCTTGAATTTGGCTAAATATGCTTGATGTCTACATTTAATTCTAGTGAACTGCATGCATTTATGTCTGATATATATTCATTTTGCGTTTTCCTAAAACTAGTATGACTCTTGTGACAGGTTTATTTTCTTAAACTAAACGAAACAGATATTCAGACAACTGAAAGTTTGAGACATTTAAATTACCTAACTAAAATTACAATGAAAAACTGTATATAAATTATTACCTGTAATTAAAACAGATAATATAAACAGTGTGACAAAAGCACATACAATTATTAAAATAGAAGTTAAAATGTTGCATGATATTTAAATATTTTAACAGTTAAATTGCTAAGAGTTCTAGTAGATATTTAAGTGCATTCCACAACCGTAGCAAACAAAGTTTGGAAACTGTTCATTTGACCTCTGAATACTCAGCAGATGTAAATTTTGTTCGCATTTTTTCAGATCTTTACTGACTTTTGCGTCTTTTTTAAGCGTTCCAGGATATTTGAGCAGAATGACACTGAAAATATATGCATTTTAAAAGTTATGCTTTTAGCAGAAGTACAAAAGGAAGCATTACAGACTGTAGGAGCTGTGAAAGAGTTCGAAGGGTTGCACTGACCCAACTATATTGGATTCCACTTGACTTTGACTTACATTGTGGCAACTGACAGTGAACCAATTTTCTTTATTGGTTGATACTTGTCTTCTTTGACATGATAAATGCCTCTGTGTGGTACATGCACTGCATTGTTTAGCTTGGATAATGTACATGCATTTTTTTTAACAATAGGCTCTTTGGTCATGATGATCTTCAGGGACGGTTTAATTAATCCTCAACAGCTGATGGAAAATTATATTCCAGTGACATATTCAATGCCTTTAATCGTGTAGCTTTGAATGGGTGTGCTTAAGCAGAACATTTGCTTAGAGTTATATTTAGTATTCAATAAAGATTCATTTAGCCAGAAGGGTCACTGAATAAAGAAAGGACTATTTAGGACTGCCTGTTGTGAAAGTCATTTGATCTTAGTGGACCAACTGAATTATTTATGACACAGAGTTTGGCATAGACCGTTTTGCATTTATGCAGTAAAGCATAATCTAATAAAATTAACAGTCTCACCAGTTTGCATTAAATATGAGACATAACCCAGCATGGTTTGCATAATTGCAATGTAGAAGCAATATCATAACAGCAGTCATGTTTAAAATGTTTGTTCTCAGGTAAGCCGGAGCTGAAGTCTGAGGTAGATATTCTCATCGCAGATGTCAGCGATCCAGATTCATTGGTTGCCATGTGCAAACAGGCTGTTATTGTGCTCAGCTGTGTGGGGCCTGTAAGTATGCAAGGCTGTAGCACACAGAATCCATTATATATGAGCTGCATTATATATATATATATGTATATATGATAAGTCATAAAACATCAGGCTATTGATAAATTACTTTTTGCAATGTTTACCCAGCTTGTTACATCAGGCTAGTAACTAGGTGACTATATGCGGTTATGCAATACTGTCCTTCAAACAAGATTATCACATTTGTACATTGAACATCAGATGATCTTGTATTGAGGGTCGGTCACAATACACTTTTCATTCCATTGACTTTTGCTCTCTGCAGTACAGATTTTTTGGTGAACCTGTTGTCAAGTCTTGTGTGGAGAACGGAACACACTGCATCGATATCTCGGGAGAACCACAGGTGCTTTTTCCTGACACTTTGTTCTTTTTTCATTATCACAATCAAAATTACACTAAAACCGTAAATGGGCATTGATCATAACAGGTATTAACAATATTAAGCCGCGTGTCCACCAAAGCATTTTTTCCTGAAGTTTTCAATTGTTTTCAAAGGGAGTGATGCTTTTTTTTAATATTGCTTGTCTCAGAGTAGTTATGTCTTTACCAGATGGAATTGACTACCATATTATTGTTATAAAAAATAAGGCTTGGAGAAACATTTTAATTTGTGATGCGTCTGTCATATATTACTTAATGGATATGCCTTATCATAGAAACCACAGTGTCTCAACTGAAGAAAAAAAAATGCTGTGCTCACATCTGGGTGTTTTCAGCTGGCTAAAAACGTTTTGGTGGACACGCGACCTTAAAGTCAACATATTCTCAATATATATTCACAAAACTTCCATAATGTGACTTTCCTGAGTCAAACGTGAAGACATGTTCGTAGTACTAATATGATGAATTGTAAGGCCAGGATTCAGGAATGTGTAAAGCAAATTGAATCAGTTTGATTTAATGTTGACTTGGGCATTATTTTGGTTTGAGTGCAAACCCAAAATATGGAATTCAATGTTGTTTATGTTCTATTTACTGCAGTTCCTGGAGAGTATGCAGCTGAACTATCATGACCAGGCTGCTGAAAAAGGCGTCTACATTCTGGGAAGCTGTGGTTTTGACTCCATTCCTGCAGACATTGGTGTCATTTACACCAGGGACCAGTTTAAAGGTATGTTTGTCATGTAATTATTATATAATTTATTATATTATAGGAATTATATTCTGAGTTGCGTATTAATATATAAAAAAATTATTCCATTAACAGGGACCCTAACATCAATTGAGAGCTTTTTGACTGCGAGTGCAGGGCCAGAGGTTGGTGCTCTTATTTTTGAACCTCAATACTCAATATTTTTAAAAAGCCTCTGTGTTTAAGTGTCAGCTGAGCCACATTCTGGTCTGTGCTCGTAGGGAGGCTGCATCCATGATGGCACCTGGCAGTCGGCCATCTATGGCTTAGCCGACAGCAACAAGTTGCGTAGCCTCAGGAAGAAGTTCGGTCACAAGCCTCTCCCAGTGGTGGGGGCTAAAATTAAAAGGAGGTGTGTATGACAACCATTAGAATTTGAAAGAAGTCCATTTATAATGTTTTTTCATGATTTTTCATTCCATTTCCATTCCATTTGTTTTTCCATTTGAGAGTCTCTTACAATTGGTTTTACATGCTTGCAAGGTCAAAAAACCCTTCCGTTTTCTCAAAATATGTATTAAATATCACCTCATTTTCCAATTATTCTCAAACAATTCATTCAAAGCAGTTCAGTGTTTCTATACCCCTCCTTTCCATGAGCTTACTCTGCTCTGATTGGTCAGATGGCCCAGTCTGTAGTGATTGGTCTACAACCCGAATTCCGGAAAAGTTGGGACGTTTTTTAAATTTTAATAAAATGAAAACTAAAAGACTTTCAAATCACATGAGCCAATATTTTATTCACAATAGAACATAGATAACATAGCAAATGTTTAAACTGAGAAAGTTTACAATTTTATGCACAAAATGAGTTCTTTTCAATTTTGATTTCTGCTACAGGTCTCAAAATAGTTGGGACGGGGCATGTTTACCATGGTGTAGCATCTCCTTTTCTTTTCAAAACAGTTTGAAGACGTCTGGGCATTGAGGCTATGAGTTGCTGGAGTTTTGCTGTTGGAATTTGGTCCCATTCTTGCCTTATATAGATTTCCAGCTGCTGAAGAGTTCGTGGTCGTCTTTGACGTATTTTTCGTTTAATGATGCGCCAAATGTTCTCTATAGGTGAAAGATCTGGACTGCAGGCAGGCCAGGTTAGCACCCGGACTCTTCTACGACGAAGCCATGCTGTTGTTATAGCTGCAGTATGTGGTTTTGCATTGTCCTGCTGAAATAAACAAGGCCTTCCCTGAAATAGACGTTGTTTGGAGGGAAGCATATGTTGCTCTAAAACCTTTATATACCTTTCAGCATTCACAGAGCCTTCCAAAACATGCAAGCTGCCCATAGCGTATGCACTTATGCACCACCATACCATCAGAGATGCTGGCTTTTGAACTGAACGCTGATAACATGCTGGAAGGTCTCCCTCCTCTTTAGCCCGGAGGACACGGCGTCCGTGATTTCCAACAAGAATGTCAAATTTGGACTCGTCTGACCATAAAACACTATTCCACTTTGAAATAGTCCATTTTAAATGAGCCTTGGCCCACAGGACACGACGGCGCTTCTGGACCATGTTCACATATGGCTTTCTTTTTGCATGATAGCGCTTTAGTTGGCATCTGCTGATGGCACGGCGGATTGTGTTTACCGACAGTGGTTTCTGAAAGTATTCCTGGGCCCATTTAGTAATGTCATTGACACAATCATGCCGATGAGTGATGCAGTGTCGTCTGAGAGCCCGAAGACCACGGGCATCCAATAAAGGTCTCCGGCCTTGTCCCTTACGCACAGAGATTTCTCCAGTTTCTCTGAATCTTTTGATGATGTTATGCACTGTAGATGATGAGATTTGCAAAGCCTTTGCAATTTGACGTTGAGGAACATTGTTTTTAAAGTTTTCCACAATTTGTTTACGCAGTCTTTCACAGATTGGAGAGCCTCTGCCCATCTTTACTTCTGAGAGACTCTGCTTCTCAAAGACAAAGCTTTTATAGCTAATCATGTTACAGACCTGATATCAATTAACTTAATTAATCACTAGATGTTCTCCCAGCTGAATCTTTTCAAAACTGCTTGCTCTTTTAGCCATTTGTTGCCCCCGTGCCAACTTTTTTGAGACCTGTAGCAGGCATTAAATTTTAAATGAGCTAATTAAGTGGATAAAAGTGTAAAATTTCTCAGTTTAAACATTTGCTACGTTATCTATGTTCTATTGTGAATAAAATATTGGCTCATGTGATTTGAAATTCCTTTAGTTTTCATTTTATTAAAATTTAAAAAACGTCCCAACTTTTCCGGAATTCGGGTTGTACCACATGGAGCGCAGAATTTTAACCACTGATTCTTAGTTTGCAGCCTTATCATTCGGAAGTGAAAAGAAAAAAATGTACTTTCACAGCATCTTCTCGACATGATGTTTAACACACGAACAAGATACAGTGTTTTAGGGCAGGTGAAGTCCTTTGCAGCTGGCCAACGTTGAACATAGACGGGCATTATGCATTTATGTTACACTGTTGCGTGTAGCCGTCGTGGAAGTGGAATTCACATTACTGACGACTTGTTTAGGCTGTGCAGAGTCGATTCGATTCTTTATTTATCATGCACTTTCGGCTTCACAACTTTGCAGATAGTTTACAATCATATACAGCTACATTACAGACTACAATAAAGGCATATTTGAAATGGCATAATAGGGGCACTTTAGAATAAAAATATAGTCAAACCAGTAATATTGTGAAATATGAATGTGCTCATGTCTCTTCTGTTTACAGGGGCACACTCTTTTATAGTAATGAGCTGCAGCAATATGCAATTCCCTTCATGGGTTCTGACCCATCAGTGGTTAAAAGGACCCAGCGCTACTTAAATGAAGAACTCAACGAGTCTCCGGTAAGTCATTAAGTCTTTAAATTGAAACCAAACTGTGCGAGTAACAAAATATAAATGTTATATTAGTACTAAAATTACTAAAACTGAATTAAAGTGAAAAAAAAAAAAAAAATTAAAAATGCACATAAAATAACACTAGTTCGATATCAATGAACAACCTCACATATAGACTATTAACACTATAATTTTCACATAGAATTATTGGAAAAAGTGGCAAGGGGACAAAATGTGAGTGTCAGTTTAACTCAACACTGAAACAGTTAAACTGGACTGAAACTGAACTAGCTGAACCAGTAAACACATGAGGTTTTCGAAAAATGACAACACCGACTGATTAGTGAAATTTGGGTCCTTGAAAAAAAAAAAAGACACCATGAGGGTTTTTCCACCTTTTATTATTTATTTAATGCTTTGCATTGTATATTTAGACATAATAAAAACACTATGTTTAAGTTTAGTGTTGCTTTTTTTAAATGTTGCATTTAATAAGATTAATTACGCTAATCCCAGTATTATTTTATGACATTTATGTAGGAAGACAATACGAGTGAATGTTCAAAAAAGGCCAGCAAATATGGATTTAAAAAAAAAAAAAAAAAAAATAATAATTAAATGTTAAAAAAAAATAATTAAATAAATTAAAACAGGGAAACTCTTTGTATTCCTTTAATGGGCGGTCTGCGCTGAAACTCATTTAACTTACTACAGGGAGAGAAAGATTGCATAAGACTAAAAACGTATAAACATGACAACTAGCATCTGGCTATTAAGGGGTTTCTCATGTTATCGAACTGTAAATATAGCATAAGTGCCTATTATCTAAAACTAAACATTAAGTATAACACGTTTAATAAAATATAAAAACTAGCCAGATTTCCAAGAGGTAAACTAATGCGTTAAAATGCCAGAAACTGCTGTAATTTCCTCAACTTTCTGGCAAGTGTGCTTGAGAAGCACTGAAATGCATGGGCTTCAATACTGGAACTATTGGCCTTTCCATCCATGACACACTTTACTTCCGCATTCCTCAGTTCCTATGGAAGCCTATGGGAGTGTCGCAACTCTGTTTCTCAGTGGCTCTGGTTGTACCCATAGATATGTATACGTAGATTCCTCATTAGCGACTGTTACTATGGCTGCTATACGCAAGCCGTCCACCATATTCCAAGAGTCAACTTTTTTTTTTGTTTCTTACAGGTTCAGTACGGGGCGTATGTTGGTGTCGGTGGTATTTCCAACATTTTCAAACTTGTCTTTGCTGGATTAATGTTCTTTTTCCTTGTAAAGTTCAACTTTGGCAGAAATCTGCTCATGAAGGTAAAACATAATATATTGTGTTGTGAAAGCAATATATTGTGTTGTGAAAGCAATATATTGCGTTTAATTTGAGGCCTACATTGTGGTTTGTGGATCTTAAACATATTTTGTCTGCAGTTTCCAGAGTTTTTCTCATTCGGTTTCTTCTCCAAAGAGGGTCCAACTAGGAAACAGGTATTATACCCACATTATCATCGACGTCAACATCAGCGCTCTTTTTTTTTTTAGGATCCGATTCATTTAAATGTGATATCTGCAGATGGAGGGTGCCTCTTTCCATTTCATCTTTCTTGGAGAGGGTTACACTGAAGGTTCAGACCCCAGTGAGGGCAAGCCTAACGGCAAGATCCGCACACTGGTCAAAGGACCAGGTACCGTATTCAGATCTAAATCATATTGTGTTGCTTTTCCACTGTGTGGTACGACTTGGCACAGCTCGCTTTACTTTGGCTCAGTTTGCTTTTCCACTGTAGTATAGTACCGCTTCAAAGTGGCTGGGATTACAGACTGATTGTTATAAGTTGCACCGCCACCTTGTCTAGGGAGTTGCATGTGATGGTCGTTTTAAGCAGGTGGTTTAAAAAAGCAATGCAAAACAACGATACTGCTGTGATTGTTGATGACTATATATTTCATACTAGCAGGTTTGGTGTCTTGTGTTGCAAATCTAATGACATAGTGACGACTTTCTCTGACCAATCAGTTATCTGCCATGTTTACGTCACATTTTGGTATCGTTAAGGCTCACTTGGAACCTCAACTGAGACGATACTAAAAAAAAAGTACCAGGTACAGTACACAGTGGAAAACCAACCCAAAGGTAAGCTGTAACATGCAGTGAATCAATGCATATTTCTCATATCCATTTTTTTGTGTGGTATTTTCTAGAGGCAGGATACGTCGCCACACCAATCGCTATGGTTCAGGCGGCCCTTACCATGTTGAACGAATCAGATTCTCTTCCAAAAACGTGAGTCCAGCCAAAACTAAATCTAAATAAGCAGTTTGTATTATTAATGGGATAGTTCACCCAAAATGGAAAATTCTCACCCTCAAGCTGTTTCAAACATGTATGAATTTCTTCTGTTGAAAATCAACGAAGATATTTTGAATAATGATGGTAGACAGACAGTTGCTGGTCCCCACTGACTTCCAGACTATGGAAGAAAATACAATGGAAGTCAATGGGGACCAGCAACTGTGTAGTTAGCAACATTCTTCCTTTGTGTTCAGCAGAAGAAAGAAACTCATACAGGTTTGGAACAGTTTAAGGGTAAGAGTTTTCATTTTTGTGTGATCGGTCCCTTTAAGTGGCATATTCTGAATTCATGTTATTGGGTGATTCTCCACAGTGGCGGTGTTTACACTCCAGGAGCGACATTCGCCAAGACTACCATCGTCGACCGCCTCAACAAACATGGCATTCAGTTCTCTGTACTTTAAGTGAGAGATTAAACAGGGCTTTAACATCAGTCTTGTGAAGCACCTATTCATTTGCTTGCTTGAGCATGGAGATTATTGTTGCTATTTAAAGCTTCCTCAACGGTGTTGCTGTTTTCCGGTTTACCGTCCTTGTTTGTGCACGGTACACTCGACGGGTTTGTTGGCATGCAATCTGCTCAAACAGCTGAGAAATCTGCACTATGATTGTGGCACAAACACTCTGGAAATCCCTCCATTTGATCAAACATGTTTCAGTTTGAAAAGTTTGACATTTTTCTTGCATTGCATCAACAGAAATGCTAATTCTCATCTCTAAAAAAAACACATATATATATTTAAAAGCACATCAGAGTTGAAAGAAAATATTGTTAAAGAACTAAATTTTGTAACATTGTGATGGGTTGTTATATTTGTGAATCAGGTAAACGTAGCAGAATAAATAATAGAAAATGTTTTAGAGACCAATGAATCTGTGAGTTGTTTGGAAGATTGCAAAATGCTATTCTGGTTTGCTTCTAACTAAATAAAATACATATCAAACCGTAGTCCATGTAACTAAAATGTAGTATTTGTTTGCTGTATACGGTTTACTTTCATAGTCTGTGAAACAGTATGCAGTATGTCACGACATTATTCATGCAAGGCCTATATATTTAGCGCTGGTTTGAAAATATCAATTTCACGATTTTAACCGATGCTTACTTTGATGAACCGCAATTTCTTAAATCTCAGGAACACTGTTTTTAATTGACTTGGAACAAAACTTAACTAAACCTTATTAGTAGCTCTCAAATTGGAGCGCACACACATAAGGCATCATATACTCTCTAAAAATTGATTCAGGGGACCGGTTACCACAACTTAAATAAATACATGGTTGCAAGTTATCTCCAAATGTTTATATTGAAAACGGTGTTGATGATAAAATGAGCAAAAATGTCCTCCTCAGTAATGTTACTTGCGCTCCCACATTGAACAATGAGCTGCTCGTTTATCAGTTGTTTTTTCTCCACACCTCACTTAACTTGTCACAAAGTTGGTTAACAATAGTAATATTAAACCTCTTAGCCTGCACCCCGACGCCCTCGTCCTGAAAGCCACTCAACTTGCACATGTCAGTGTTTATGAATAGATTAAATGAAACGGGACAAATTTAATCTTGACAAACTATGTATCATTATAAAGATCTAAGCCTCAAGCATCGACGACAGATCGATGTTTTTCAATGGAAAGCTTATAAAGACTGTATTTGCTACATTTGTGTAAGCAGTACACATAAAAAACATGAACATTAGAAAGGCTGTACATACCAGATCCGTAGTAATAACGGGTCATAAACACATCCACAGCTGTAAATCCCGGTTTAGTTAGGAAGGCAATGGTCCACTGAACGACATCTCATGGAGCACGTTTAGTCCAACGAAGCAATAACGTTGTAATATGGATCATAATTCCTTTGTTTACGTTTCAGTTCTTCAGCGACAGAACTGTTTGCATCCATTATGTAATAACTCACGGCGGAAACTGCGTCTTGGTAGTAAAAAAAAAGGCATGGTTTTGCAGCGTACAGTGTCACAAACAGAATGAGGCGATCGAACGAAAAAAGAATGAATGAAAGATAGGCGAAAGATAGTGTATTTGAATTTTGGCGCTCCCTCCTGAGGGCTCGTGACAGCTCTGATGCACCAGTCAGCTGATGGAGGCGGAACTTATAGCGGTCGCCTTTTTCTTTGTTTGTTTTATTTTTCAACAGTTTTTTATACTGGTATGTGAGAGTGTGTTTTATGTTGAATGTGAATGAATCTGAATGATTACCATCTGTTTGAGTGCAAATCAGCCCAAATCAGCTGCTATTACTGTATGATCACGGCTATCAGTGAACGCGTCTGTATGAATAGTTTTACTAAATGCATGCACTATATTACATACTAAAATATTTACATAACCTGTTCTTCAATATTTATTGTACAGTATGTTTAAATAAATACATAATGAAAACGAGTTATGACAGCCACAGTTTTTATGTTTATATTTAAAAAAACTAATTGGAGTAGAAACGATTAGAAGTAATTATACATTTATTAATACAAAAACAAAAATGTACAATTTAAATGTTTGTATATAAATCGGTTGTTAATTTGAACCTTTAATATTATAGTTATGTACCAACAGACTTTAGTTGCAGCATTAGTTGAGATTTTTCTGAGATGTACTGTACCCGATATGTGTCCAAATGAATAAATTTGTATCAATACCCAGCCTAACAAATAATTAGTCAAAACTTCCAGTCAAGGTTGATAGTTCTATTGTGGTTAATTTTTCAAATTAATTAATTTAATGGTTGAGTGTATTGCATTGTGGGATATAATATTCAGTGCAGTGCACTCTATTTGAATACATTCTGAAAAATGTAGCAAGTAATCAGAATATTCCCATAAACAAACAATTCTCACAACGTGTAAACATGAATATATGGTACATAACGCATTTAACCGTGTCAAAATAATAGGTAGTGTCCTGTTCTAAATGCACTCTGAAGACTAAAGAGTCTAAATCAGAAAATTAATAGTAAAAGAAAAAGAAAATGCAAATACTACAGTAAGTCTTTTTCATGAATCTAATTCTTTGTCAACCTTGAATCAAGATAATAGGCGTATCAGGACCAAATCCCAGACTTTTCTCGTTTTCGACGTACAATGGCAGCCACATCCTGTTTGAGAGTGGTGACGCACTGTTCCAGCTGTTCAAAGAAGTCCTTCAGGAGGTACGTATGTTCATCCACAAACAGTCTGAGACCCAGCAGGTCTGATTCCTCCTATGGAGACAAACACATTTATTACAGTCAAAGCTTGTACAACCAAAAAGACTTCCACATCTGAACACAGAGGCATGACTCATAGATTGAGACTTGCCTACTTACACTGGGTTTGTGTCTGCGCAGCCGCTGAAGTTGCCCCCTAACAGAGGTCATGCTGTGGTAGAACACTTTTAAGGCTTTGGCAAACTCGGCATCACAGCTGGGCCTCAGACTGCCTCTGCGTTCCTGCCGACTGCGGTTATTCTCCACACCTGCGGCAGAAATGAGGAAGAATAACACAATGTGCATGTTAGGTAATATAGTGGCCCACTTGTGGAAGAAATCCTGAGCTGTTGTGTGAATATATTTGTGTTTTTGCATGTTTCATGATTGTTATTTTAACATTAACTGCATAAGGTATTGGAAGGACCTTATGATTTCTGTGATGCAAAACATAATTGTGGAATCCTTTCATAAAAAAAAGGATTTACAATATAGTATGGTCCAGAATGTCATGGAATTTGGCAAATTTCATACATATCATACACATTTCAAAGTCTTCATGACAACCTGTCAATATAAAATTTTGGTTTAACCGGAAATTATGACAGATGTGTATGTACTTAACAGTAAATGTTCTTTTTAAAGTAGTGACAGTAGTAATAATAATAAACTTTTTTTAAGGAATATCACATTTTTTCTTTCCTGTTTTAAAATATTCAGTAATCTTCTGTTGAGAACTTTTTTTTTTTTTTTGCCAAGCAATACAATTAATTGTTAAATTTTAATTCGATCATATTTTAAAATATTATTTAAATGTATGCCGTTATTTGATTACCAGTGTTTTCGTGAATTAATTGTACTAAATCATGAACCCAGAAAAATCAAAGCATACAACATTGAACTTCTGGAAAAAAGAATATTAATAAATTGTATAGGGCCCTATAATTGTATAAATGTAATTAAATGATTAAATAAATATTATTTTATATATTCAATTGATTATACATATTTTTTTTTTTTTTAATTTAATTAAATGATTTAAACAGAATACAGAAAAATTAAGACAGACAACAAAGAAGTTGAAATAAATTAATGGAATTTGGGAAAACATAAAACTAATTTCATAGGGCCCTAAAAATGTCATATTAATGTTAAACTTTTAATCAGTTGTGAAATTAGGTTTGATTATTTCAATTAATCAGACATGCTTTTTGATTAATACAGAACCCATAGCAGTTAAAAAATGGAAACACAATAACTAGGTTTCTGATCCCGAATGAGTCCTCAGTATCTTGACAGAGCAATAATGTCCCGCGTGCATTAACCGAAACTAGTCACCATTTCTGGCTGAGTTGAGTTGCTCTCTCAGAGCACTGTTTTCTTTCTTTAGTGCTGCGTTAGAATTTCTCAGCTGTTCCAAGTCCTGATGAAGGGCTCGGAGAGATGAGCTGAGGTCAGAGCCTCCAGTTTCTGCAGTCTAAACAAACATAAATACACATGCAACTCTAATAGGTTTTGTAGACTGGCTCATGCAAAGCATTTTGTGTGTTAACAAACATAATGAACATTTATTTGAAACATAATATACATGGTCTGTTTAATTATGATATGCATATACCAATTGTTCTGATGCATTAATCTTGTCAATAATTATGCTGTCCTCTTGAGTCATCTTCACTCCATCCATGCTGGAGACTAATTCAGAACATCCTTCTACAAACACAAACATGTTTACTGGAGAAGGTCAAAAATGCATTGAAGGCAAATGGTTTTGATTTAATCTTGTACTACAGCTTCTCTGTATTTTCTGTCATCAAATTACTTTATTACTTCAATCTCATAGACTACTTTCAAAAGTTTGGGGTAAGATTTTTCTTTTAAATTACCTATTAAACTGATCAGACTGATTAAATTATCAGGAAGTATATTTATAATGCTACAAGCTCATTCAAATACATGCTGTTCTTTTGAACTTTCTAATCCTTAAAGAATCCTGAAAAAATGTAGCACACAAACGCTAAGCTCCACAAGTGTTTTCACAGTCATAATGTGAGACACCCAAGACTGGAGTAAAGTCAGCTGAAAATTCAGCTTTGCTATTGCAGAAATAAATTACTTTTTATAATAAGGTGAAACAGAAAACAGTTAATTTAAATTATAATAATATTTTGCAATATTACTGCCTTTGTGAGACTTCATTTAATAGCATAAAAATCTTTCCAACCCCTAAACATTTGAACAGTAGTGTAATATTTCTTGCATCAGAGACATTTACCCTGCAGGCCCCACAGCTCCAGCACCAGGGCATTGGTCTGGAGGAAGTTGAGCAGTTCCTGAGAGGTTCTCAGAGCAGTGAACTGAATTCTGTGATCCAAGAGCGGGTTCACGTTGTGCCACACCGCTGGAGTGTAGAGAGGCTGTGGGCAGTCAAACACCTGAAACCTGTCAAACAGAGATCAGACCTTCAGTTGAACTTCAGTCTCTAGGCTATTCATTTTAGTTTATTATTTATTCATTTATTCTTGTAAAATTACAAGAAAATGAATGCTTATATATTTTAGAATGGCATGGACCATAACATGAACAAAACACCAAAAAACTGTACATAAAGCACGTAGAAGCGTATACAAGCCAACTTCAGAAGTATCTGGATTTCAGGATTTTGGACATATTATAAGATGATGATGATGATGATGATGATGATGCATCCTGCAGAACACCGAGCTCTTTCTTGAGCTCAAATAATATTTCATTTCAAATCTCAACAGGGATGCAAATCATCAGACACAGTGTTACTGTAAACTAAAAAAAATAATAATAATGATTCAATGGAAATAAAGCTGAAATTAAGTCAAATATAAATATTAGATGAAAATCTTAAACTAAAAGAAAATTTTGAAATAAGCTCAAGTACTAAAATTACTAAAAGAAATAATACTAAAACTTAAATTAAAAATAAATAGCAGCAAACTAATAAAAATAAAAATCACAACAAATTTTTAAAAAGAAACAAATTAAAATTAAAAGCTTTAACACTACATAACACTAAAATAACAATGACATCAGACAATTTATATACTGCAGTTAGTCTGAATCTGAAAAACTATTTTGGTTGATAGTTAATCTTATGATAACTAATAGTATTATTTTTAATTAATCTTACATGAATTAAGTAATCTTTTATAAATAAATGAATCTTTCATAATCTTTCAAAAATGTATTTTAGGACATGCATAAGTATAATTTCTAATTTAAAACGTTTTTCATTAATAAAATTAAATACATCAGTGCAAATTTTCCACACCACAATCAGTCAAGCTCATATCACCAGCAAACATACACTCATTTACATCCTTCTCTTCACTTTCTGAGACAGAAGTCTCAAAACTCATCCTTTCTAATCACCCTACTACTTGCCCGCTTGATCCTATTCCATCTCATCTCCTTCTAGCCATTTCTCCTGCAGTTGTAACTGCACTCACTCACATCATCAACACATCCCTCCACACTGGTGTTTTTCCCTCATCATTTAGTTATATGTTCCCAGGCACATATAACTCCACTACTTAAAAAACCCAACCTCAATCCATCTCTTTTAGAGAACTACAGACCAGTTTCCCTTCTTCCTTTCATTGCAAAAACACTTGAACGAGCTGTGTTCAACCAAGTCTCTACATTTCTCACACACAACAACCTCCTTGACAGCAACCAATCTGGCTTCAGAAGTGGACATTCAACTGAGACTGCCTTGCTCTCAGTTGTTAAAGCTTTAAGACTAGCAAGAGTGGAATCCAAATCTCCAGTACTTATCCTGCTTGATCTGTCCGCTGCTTTTGACATGGTTAATCACCAGATCCTCCTATCAACCCTACTGGCAAAAGGCATCTCAGGAACCACACTTCAATAGTTTGAGTCTTACCTATCAGATAGGTCCTTCAAAGTATCTTGGAGGTGAGGTGTCCAAGTCACAACATCTCACTACTGGGGTGCCTCAGGGCTCAGTTCTTGGACCACTTCTTTTCTCTGTCTACATGGCATCATTAGGTTCTGTCATTCAGAAACATGGCTTTTCATACCACTGCTATGCTGATGACACTCAACTCTACCTCTCATTCCATCCTGATGATCCGATGGTAGCTACTCGCATCTCAGCTTGTCTATCAGACATTTCTTGATGAATGATGGACCATCACCTTCAACTCAACCTTGCCAAGACAGAACTGCTTGTGATTCCAGCAAACCCATTGTTTCATCACAATTTCACCATCAAGTTAGGCACATCAACCATACCGTATTTTCCGGACTATAGGTCGCTCTTTAAAATTAATTTGACATGAACCAAGAGAAATTAACCAATAGAAAACATTACCGTCTACAGCCGCCAGAGGGCGCTCTATGCTGCTCACTGCTCCTGTAGCCTACACTGAAAACATAGAGCGCCCTCTCGCGACTGTAGACGGTAATGTTTTCTCTTGGTTCTTGGTTCTAAATAAATGCGACTTATAGTCCAGTGCGACTTGTATATGTTTTTCCCCCTCGTCATGACGTATTTTTGGACTGATGCGACTTATACTTGGGTGCGACTTATAGTCCGAAAAATACAGTAACTCATTCAAAAACTCATAATCTCATTCACTCATTCTGACTTTCTCAGACCACATTGCTAAAACTGTCCGATCCAGCAGATTTGCTTTATTCAACATCAAGAAGATCAAGCCCTTTCTTTCGAAACATGCTGCACAACTCCTTGTTCAAGCTCTTGTTCTGTCCAGGCTGGACTATTGCAATGCTCTCTTGGCAGGTCTTCCAGCCAGTTCTATCAAATCTTTACAATTAATCCAGAATGCGGCAGCAAGATTAATTTTTAATGAGCCAAAAAGAATACACGTCACACCTCTGTTTATCAATTTGCACTGGCTTCCAATAGCTGCTCGCATAAAATTCAAGGCATTGATGTTTGCCTACAAAACTACCACTGGCTCTGCACCCATTTACCTAAATTTGTTGCTTCAGACTTATGTGCCCTCTAGAAACTTGCATTCTGCAAGTGAACGTCGCTTGATTGTGCCATCCCAAAGAAGCACAAAGTCACATTTACGGACTTTTAAATTAAATGTTCCCTCCTGATGGAATGACCTCCGCAACTCAATCCGACCAGTCCTTAGCCATCTTCAAGAATCGGCTTAAAACACATCTCTTCCATTTTTATTTGACCCTCAACTTTAACACTCACTATTCTAATTCTATTCTTTAAAAAAAAATCTAACTACCTTTCTAATCTTTTTGTATTTTACTTTCTTTTCATTTATTATGCAATTGTGTGTGTATGTGTGTGTATATGTATGTGTGTGTGTGTGTAAACACTAACACTAGCTTGCTCTTTTATTTTTTTATTCTATCTGTTTTGTTTTTATTTATTATATCATTTAAAAGCCCATGCTACGTGTACTGTGTTAACCTAACTGAGACTTGTTATAGCACTTATATTGCATTGCTCTTTTTCTTTTTTTTATTGCTTCCACTGTCCTCATTTGTAAGTCGCTTTGGATAAAAGCGTCTGCTAAATGAATAAATGTAAATGTAAAACACAACTAAGCTTTCATTAGATCCATTAAAATCCAACAAATTCATACTGCCATCACTGATTCAAACTAACCCGATTTGCACGCCTCGGTTCCGGACCTCTTTAACCCAGCGTAGACCACAGCACTGATCCAAAACCAGCTGGAAGTCCAGTCGTTTCCCAAGCAGCTCTGACGGGTCAATAAGGATGTCGTCTTCTCCCAGGGGCCTGGGAGAAGATGTTTAAATATCATAGCACTACTAATATTTAATTTGCACATTTAAACATTTAACTGCAGAAATGTAACCCACAATCCTGTTGGGCTGCAGGGCACCAGTTGTGTCTGCAGTATGGCCTCCTCTGTTCCTTCCGGACCCACCAATTCCACCTGCTCCTCAAGAGGGATGCGGAATGCCAGAGACTGCAGCCACAGGTGAGCGCTCCCCAGGTGCAAGGGCTCCAGAGGATCCCAGAACGGATCTCTGTCCCTGGGAAGAGGAGCTCGGTCTGCCCCCTCTCCTCCTACCACCTGCTGCTGGTACACCTCCTCCATCAGAAACTTACGGTTGACAAATTTGGCTTTGGACCACATCCATACCTAACAAGACAAAAATCATGAAAATTTAGATCATAAAAGAGCTTGTGTTTTTTATTCAATTCTGAAAGGCACAGGAGCAAAAAATGCCTGTTTAGAGAGGGTGGAAAATAGGCATGTAAAATTAAATTATGACTGCTTTTAGTGCAAAACAAAAAAAAACTTGTTAAGTACTATAAAAGAGAACTTTAGGAGAAATAAAATGAAATGCTACAAAATTGGGTTTTTTTTTTCAAACCTGTAAGAGTTTCTTTCTTCTGTTGAACAAAAAAGTTGCTGGCAACCTGACTTCCATAGCATTTTTTTCCATATTATGGAAGTCAATGGCTACCAGCAACTTTTTGGTTACCAATATCCTTCAAAATATCTTCTTTTGTGTTCAATAGAAGAAAGAAACTCTTACAGGCTTGGAACAACATTTTTCAATTTTCATTTTGGGGTAAACTATGCTTTTAATATCGGGAGAGCCGGGATGTTTTTGAGCCTGATGAGGGATAATATAACATCAATGCCCTCGTGCTTCGGCTCTACATCTGATGCTGTAATTGCATTAGTCTCTTATTCAATTACACTGTTCCATGTTTTCAAAAACATCTAATTATATCTTTGAAGACCACATCAGCTGACATCTGCGTCAAACACTGGTTAGCAGTCAAGATTTCGGCACATTCCTTTTTGAAGGCCTACTTTCTTTTGTACTCAGAGAAAGAGCCTATTTGCTGTTCTCATTCTTCTCGCTGCTCTTATGTGTCCTGCATATTCCAAAAAAAGGGGGGGGGGGGCATTATCTGTAATTAAATCAGATGCTGACAGATTTGTCACCTGTTTGCTCTCCACAGATGTCACTCTCACTGCAATGTCTTTCTCCAGGTCATGACCCTTAGAGTCTGACATTGCCAGGTTCTTGATTTCCAATTTGAATTCAACTCCCTGAAAAAATAAGAATCACTATTGAAAGGTGCAAACTTTTTTTACGTTTTGCTACAATAAAAAAGCCTTGAACTTACACCAGCTTATACAGTACTGTGGATACGACATCAATAAGTTTTTAGTTAACAATGCCATTGAAAAAATGCCCAATGACAGATGTGTGTATGCGTGAATTATTATTTCACTCAAAAACCAAAAGAATCAGGTAATAGAGGAGTCAGAGTGCTATAGTAAGTAGCGTGGCCTTGTCTGAATTTATTTTTAAAAAAAACTAAAATGAAAACAAAAATACTTTTAAAGCTCCATTTAATACTAAAAGCCTTTTCTGTACTCACCTTCTTTAACTCTTTACTCATTTGGTTAGCTTCTGTCACCATGGGCATCAGCTTTATATAGTCATAAAACACAGCCAGTAGACTGGGGTCAGGCTGGTGTGGCCCTGTAGGGTTGTTATTGTTAGCTAAAACTATTAAAAATAATTTTCATTAATTGAAATAAAGCTGAAATAAAAGAAAATATAACCATTAGATGAAAAGCCTAAACTTAAACAAATAAAATAAAGTAAATATTAAAAAATAAATAAATAAATAAATTACAAAAACAGCAAAATTACTGAAACCAATATTAAAATGAAACCCAAAAATATCAAAATAAAAGCAAATTCAAAAGATTAATAAATACTATAATAGTTTAAAAAATAACTAAACACTGAATGCATCTAAATTAGGCCAAACAAAGATATCTATATTTACAAAAATGACATTTCAATCTATTTCAAATCCAAACCCCACACGTGACGTACGGTGGCCCTGATCGTCACACAGAGACTGAATATGGAAGCCCTCGGCCGCTGCCAGCTCAGACTGGAAGTAATCATAATCATAACGACTCCAGTCCTCTCCTGAACGGTCCGAAGGGAAGCCAATAAACAGGTAAGTGCTGTTCGAACCCAAGACGAGTCGATCCTTCATCAAAAAAAGACAAAGGTTGTGTAACACTCAACTGATAACTTGATAACCCACACAGATCACCATTCTAAAAATATGCATCATGATGAATTGAGAAATGTATTTATCGTTAAAGTGTATTTAGCTCGTACGCATAATAAAACACACCAAATGCTGCAGCTCTATCCTCTTTGATACTGGCCCACCGTTCACAATGACTTTTGACCCGGCCACAGGAGTAATTGATACTCTCCTTTGCTGGTTTGAGAAAACAGCATGTTTGTCCTGAATTCTGAAAACAGGAAAACTAAATAGCAGCTCACATTTAAAATAAAAAAAGATACAATCTACATCATTTTTCTCATGCTTGACTTACCCTAAACCCCTGATGCAGAGCGATCTGGGGGAATTGTCCGTCAGACCAATATCCCATTCACCTTCTCATAACAAAAAAAAAAAACAATATGCACAAATATGCCCATGATATAACTGGTCTGACATCACAACTGTAAGACGAACTCACCTTCCTGAATGAAGAGCTTCACGACGCCAGACAGCTGAGCATCCTCATTGATGTTCATTATGTACGGATGCATCTGCATCATCCTTCGTTCCTAAAACAGAAAGAGATTCCCAAGATAGAGAATGAATGACTGCTGGAAGGGAACTGTTCATAACAGTGTTGTTATTTTTACCTACAACAACAACTAAATCTATTAGTTATAGTTTATAGGGGGAAAAAATGTGTAAAATCTTTAATTGTTTAAACTATTAATTCTCTGAGATCAGGTATCATTTTGAAGCCTTTTTGACATGGAATATCATTGTGTATATTTTGTATTCAGGAAGCCTTTAGATGATGATTTTGAAAAGCATTTACATTTATCAATTTAGCTAAGTGATAGTGAATTCAGTGTATACATTTGATCAAAATATATCTTCCCAGACATTGTTATTAGAAACCAGTTAAGTGTTTTAAATCTTACAGTCATACCATGTAAAAGAGCATCTTTGAGTACCTGTGTTATAGTTGCATACTGATTCTCCCAGTCTTTTAGGGCCTCTTGGAGATGTTGTTCCCACAACGTCTGAATGGCTCGAATCTGCAGCTCATTATGAGTCAACAATCGCCGTAGCTCTTCTACAACAGACAACAGGTAGAGTTACACGAAATGACCTTGCATTTTAAGTTTCTTTGTATTTCTATCACTTTACATACTCGTCTCATCATCAGCTTTACGGCCTTCTTGGCCCAGTCGGCTTAGTCTCAGAAGTAGTTTTGCATTTTCTGCCTTGAGTTCCTTCACTAGTCGTTCTGTGGGACTTTCATTAACCACGGCTTTATTCTGGATCCGCTTGGCCCTGAAAAGAGCGACAAAGTGTCCCGTGCAATATATTACGTATATTAGCCTGACGCAAAAAACTAACGTGGTCTATATCCAGCAGAGAATTTGTATAAACAGTAATGACTAAATGTGACTTTTAATGTAAGAACCCACCTCTCTGCATATCGAAGAGTAGAAAGAGACTCTTCATAGCAAATATCTGCAGGGCTCAAGGTTGCGATCTGTGCATGAGGACAAGAAACACTTCAATGCAAATTATTTCATTCTAAAACATCACAACTCCCTTGTTCTAGTTTAGTTTCAATTGAGAAAAAGTTACAGAATCTTACCATGACGGTTCGACTGTTACCACCAAGAGCAGACTGCAATAATTTGGTGAGGACAGAGTCTCTATAAGGGATGTGAACTACTTTCTTTCCAAGAGCCATGTCTGCAAGAGCACTTTATAGACAGATAAAGTAAAAATAATTCATAACAGATTATTATATTAGTACTCTCTTTATGTAATTTTCACTACAATCAGTAACAGAGAACATTGCATCTGTATGCAACAAGAGTGACTGACATACAGCGTTTCAATAGACTAAATTTGGAAATGTCTGATATATATATCTTCTAACCTGATGACATTTCCGAGGGTAGTTAAACTGAGATTGATGGCAGTGCCCTCTTTCAGCCTATCGGCCTCTGACCCTGATGACCTTTGTCTCTCACTACCAGCCAAGTCCACTAGGTAAATGTTGGACTGTTTGGTGATGCACTCCTTTGAGAAAATCTACAAGCACAGTGAAAATAGAATCTCTGGGAAAATAAAACTCAATATATTATTTACATTCACAATATCAATAGAACTCAATAAAGTGGGAGCTCATGGACTGAGCAGTGTTATTTTAGTATCATTAAGATACTTTTATAGATTTTTTTTCTTAATATATTTTTATTTTCCATTTTAATTTCAGGTAATTTTGTTGTGCATTTTTTTAATACATAAATTTAAACTAAATGAAAATGAGAATTTTTTATATGGTTTAAGGCCCCTAATTGGCCAGTGCGACACACCTGTAAACCAAATCCTTTGACACAGTAAATACACTGTGTTCTGAATGGGTGATTACAGGTTAATGCCATGTGTAAACAATGCTAGTAAAGACATTTTCAGACTAGTATGCCATATGCTTAGCAGAATGGACACCTGTTTGAGCTGGATGATGATGAGCATGTGCGAGCGACTGCTGTTGGCGTTCATGTGTGTGGCCACCGTGGTGCGTGTCCGTGTTCCCTGCTCCATCAGCTGCTCCACCTGTGCTGCACAGTCGCAGGGCACCCGCCTCAGCCCCTCCACGTAGAAACCCCTCTGCTGGTCCTCTCGCACCCGAAGACCACCCGCAGATCGGCTGGTCTTCGATAGCAGGTCTAAAACCTGAGCACAAGTTGAGATGCCATGCAAGGTCAAGTAAAATATGGCATAATGACATAAACATCAGCTAGCCATCATTTAGCAGACGGTTTCATTCACAGTACACTTATGATGCACCGATTACAAATAAATTGGGAACTGGACTTTAGGAACTGTTAGATACAAAACAGTTAAAGGTGAATTCATAAGCATCAGATGAAGATGAATTCTTACCTGTTCATTGTAGATTTCCAACATGCTGAAAAATACCTGTTTTTAAAAAGAGGCTTTTATTTTTAAGGGTCATAGTATTTTTGTATGTATCTTTTTTATTATTATTTTCAATATTTAGGTCTTAATTTAAGATATACAAATATGCATCATATTAAGTTCATTAGTTTATGTTTAACAGTGCAATCCAAATTGAAGTTTTATATGCAATTAAAATACTTAATTTTTGTTTTCTTGGTGAACAGGTTTGACAATGAAGTCAATGCATCAGTTCCAAAAACAATTCTAATTGCTTTTTTGACCAAAAAGTGTTCATCCTAATAAATGTTAAACCTTCTACATTTGTCAACATGTTATTTCATTATGGTGTAATTTATCCTTCTAGTTTTAATTGTCTTGAGTATGGTTTTGAAAATAATTCTAAATCACACCAAGCCAAACCTCACAGAAACTGAGCGCAAACTTGAACAATGATTGCATTATTTCATATGTATCAAAAGCAAATTTTATCATTAATGCAAAAGTTTTTGTCCCTTTTTCCTGTTTCAAAAGACACCGCTAAGTTAAGGCCTGTGCCTCTAAAAAAAACATTTTTCAAAGAAATAATACAGAAAAGCTAGACTTAATTAAGCCTGCTCTGATCCACCAGTATCAAATAATACAGTTATCATTGCTGTGCAAATGCATTTATGCCAGCTCTGAGCATCCTTAACCAGTCAGTGTAAAGACACCCAAATGCCACTTCAGAAGCCAGCTTTGCAGTGTAAATTTGGCAAAACAGTGAGATGTTGCATAAATATAATTGACAAACCTGACACTGCCTGCTATCTTGCATGCTCTTGATAGACTGAAACAGTCTATCACAGAGGGTGGGTATTAGGCCTTTGTTAGGACCATAACCAACCATGGAGTAACTCTTCCCAGATCCAGTCTGACCATACGCCAGTAATGTGGCATTGTAGCCCTGCAGTGCGTTATCATGGATGCCCTGCCCCAAATCCAGAAACACACTCGCCTGATAATGACCACAAGGGAAAGAGGGATTGAACCAAATAGGAACTTTGTTAGTTCAGCTGTTATCAGATAATCAGACTTCAAAAAAACAATTACACTATCACAATAAATATAGCTGCAATTGTAGACTGATACAACATTTTAAAACTTCTAAAAGCGCACTGCTTTTCCAATCACATTTGCAAACATGAACAAAGACGCATCCGCTTTTGCAAGATGAGATATCCTCTGTATAACCTGTTAACTGTTACCTGGTCAGCGTAGCGCCCACATGTCTCCTCAGATACAAACAGACCGTCTTTATTCCTACTAAAGCCACTGTGAGACCAGTAAGTGTAGTCGAAAGTGAACGTGCGACTGTTCTGCGGATTGCGAGGGTCTTGAATACTGATATTGTTGGAGGTAATTGAGATAATGCAGCGACTGCCTGCATCCCGCTCCCTCTGTATAAGAAAAAGCTTGAATTTTAAAAGGCTTTACGCTGTTCTTCCATCTCAAACAGGCATAATGGAGGACATCCAAATAAATTCTTAACACATAAAGCTAAAAACTTATTAGAGCACAGCTCACTACATCTTTGCAGTTGAGATGATCTAGCTTTACTAACCTTATTGAAGGGTCTGACCCGGACTGCCACTTGCACACAGTCCTTGCTGGCCATTTCCATTCCCCTCGCCCTCATACTCACATGGATACACTGGACACAGAATACACAGAATGAGCGACACAGTGACAGACTGAAACCTGAGCACTTTGTTACTCTCTCTTTCTACCAGGGCCCAGCAAGATGAATAATACAGAAGCCTTGGCTTCTCTAAAGCTCACTTCCTGTCTCCATGCTCTAATAATGGAGCTAAATACTAGGATGAAGTGCTCTTTTCTCATTTGGGTCACTGTGGCGACTTTTTATATGAACAATTCCTTGTTCTAGTATTCAACAGCTGGTTATTAGTGGCGATTGCCGAGGCAAACATAGCGGTTACTGCTTTTGCACATACTTAACATTTACAGATTTGACTTGGGCTGGTCAAGAACTCAGAACACCATTACAAGATAAGTAGGATTATAAAAGCAATATACCTACATTACATCTTGGTTACAACAATCATTTGAATGTCTTTTTCACAGTTTTGCAGGAAAACAGTTGTGGTAAGAGTCAAATCAGTAACTCTATTCTGTATTTGAAAGCAGCAAACAGGCATTACAAAGGTCTTAAATGGAGTTTAAAACTGATGCGTCTGAAGGAAAATAAATGTACATTATTGTCTGCAATGAACAAATAACACTGTGTTGACCACCTTAAAACCTCAAAATAGAGGAGACTAAGTGCCAAGCATCAAAGCTAGAAGTCTATCCATGTAATATGGATGATTTATTTACACTTTCAACCAGTGTAAAGTATCGACCTATATAAACTGTCTCCCAAGTGGTACAACCATAAACCTTATAATTGTTTGATCAGACTTTACATGTTGCACAGTCTTTCCTTTAAACAAGACAAGTAACAAAATAATTCACAAGTATCAAATTTTATTTATAACATACCTAAAAAGCTATTTACATTTGCATCAATTAGCAGAAACATTTAAAAACTAAACCTCTCTTTTGGTGCTCAAGTCCCTCAGTGTTGCTTAGTGTAAACAGCATAATTTATAATACAAAATTATTTATCCTAAATTATATGCTTATTTATTCCAAACATTATCCACTGATTATCTTTATTAGAAAACAGCAGGATGTAGAGCTCTTAGGAAGCATGGAGAGCAGAAAAAGAAATCAAATTGGGAAAGGAGTCCAAATAAAACAGTTCACATTCAAAGCTTCTTCCTCCTTGTTACAGGTTTAGGAAAAACAGCATCCATCATGCGTTTGCGGCGTAGATTCATCCTCAGCGAAGGGGTTTCCTTTTCTTCCGTTCTCTTTTCGGTTCTAGCAATCAGTTCGGCCGGACTGGCGAGGGGAGAGAGGAAACGGATCTCAACAGGAGGTGGAGGTTCTGGAGCAGCTTTTGTTCTTTTAAAAAGACAGAAAATAATTAGGGTAATATAATCAAAATAAAAGCAGAGTGAAGCACAACTAACACATTACTCAATTACTCAGACAGGTAGATTGAGATTATAGCCCAAAAATGCAAAAACCTACTTTGATTCTAACAGTGCATGTAAACATGCTTCTTATATTACAATAGCAATAGGACTGTGCACAACATGGGCCATTTACCTGGTTGTCCTCTTCTTTCTGGGCTTAACCTCAATTTCAACTGCAACGTCATCTACAGGGCCATTGTCCTACAAAACACAATGAAAGAATTAATGAAGCTTAAAGTGTGATGAAGCACAAATGAAAGATGCTGTGGTATTAGTGTTGGTTTCATCAACGAACCTTTATCACGTGACAAAAACAAGACGTAAATGCTGGTCATGTAACGACAACTATAATTACATGTATAATGCAATATTGTTGACGAATAAAAACGAAACTAATTGTAGTTTACAAAATAAAAACTATTGTACGCTAAAATGTCTCTTAATTTTCATTGCCCAAAACGAGATGAAACAAAATGTTATAATGTAATTTCGTCTCATTTAGTCGCGTTATTATTATTATTCTTATTATTATTTAGCAGTATTTCTGTTTCCTGTGTCTCACTTCATGGGCTGCATCAAGTCACACTGTGCTGACGCAGGTGACATCACTTCCTTAAGCTCCACTCGCGGCATAATTCAGAATTAAATTAAAATCAGAGCGTATCTGGAATGGATGCATCGAGTCTATAAGTTAACAATAATATAATAAAAACCTTGTTTGAAATGGGTTTTGCTAGAATAAAATTTTGGTTCTGTCTATACTACTAGCTACTTATACTATATTGACTAGGTTAAATAGAACTGCATTAGACTAAATGTATGAACGTGACAAACTAATAAAAACTCAAATGACAGCATTAAAAAAAGACTAGACTAATACTAAAATTAAAACAGGCCGCCAAAAAACAACATATTTGGTACTCAAACTTTATAGAAGACCTGCTTACCTCTTTGGATTGAGGATCACCTTCATCCCCTGAGCTTTGTGTTTGAGGCATAGGAGATGACAAAATCTCTGGAACTTCAACTTCATTTCGTACAACAGTTCCTTTTCTCCCTCCTAAAATGAAAAGATTGAAGATAAATTGAATTAAAAGGTGTATTAAAGTGTTGTAAATTACTACAAAACTAATCATTAAAATATTGACTACCTCTTGTTTTTTTCAGGTCAGCCACGGGAGTAAATGATTCATCAACAGCCATAGAGTTTTGTTTGGACACCTTGCTTGATCGTGTACGTCTAGCACTTGCAAATGACTTGTTTGCATGTTCCTGTATTTCATCCGACACCACCAATTTTGATTCTTCGATGTCTGCGGTTTGACTTTCATTCTGTAATGGAGGTGCTGCTGATCTAGTGGGTCTTCTCTTAGCACGTATAATTTCAGTTACAACACTCTTCTCCCTGGCGTCCTCGTCTTTGAGTCGCTCTACAAGGGCATCAGCTTGTTGAGCTTCAGTCTCCACTTTTAGAGGATTCAAATTAGGTCTTTCTTTGTCAAGATCCTCACCTTGGTTCCAGTGTTGGCTTCTTGTAAGTCGTCTTGAAACACTCTGAAGTTGTGCATCATCAATAATAAAGGTTGCATTGTTCACTTTTTCTGCAGTGCCAGCCACAGTCTTCCTCCTGCTTCTTGGAGGAGTTCTAAGAGGTTGATTTAGAGTTGTGGCTTCTTCTGCAGTATCTTGTTGGAAACTTTCTAAAGCTAGCCCTCTGGTAGACTTGCGCGTAACCCTACTAGGACTACTACGTGCTTTGACATGCTGTATCATCTCCTCTGGGACTTCTTGATGAGCTTCTGGAACTTCAATGATTTGTGCTTTGGATTTTCTGGTACTGTGTCTGACCTGTGTTTCTGAGTTGTCAGTGGACAGGGCTTCACCATCATCATAATCATCAACCACTGTGCTCCTGGTTCTTCTGGATCCTTTCCTAGGTGTAACTTTCTGTGCGGTCTTGCGCGCCGGACTTTCAGGCTTTGATACTTTCTCAGAATGCATGTCTTGGTTGTTCTCATTAGAAAGCTGTTCTACATCTGCTTTTCTTGAGCTTCTTCTGGGTGTAACAGGAACTTCATATTCTTGGAGCTGCTTGCCACTCCTTGTAACACGTCCCGGAGTTGAAGGTACTTGAGAATCCATTTGTTCCTCTTCAGTGAGATCCTTTTCTGCATCAAGGTTGGGTACAGGGAATGTTACGGTTTTCCTAGTTCTCCGTGATGGACTGCGTTGCACCTCTTTAATGTTCTCCAAAACTTCCTCAATATCTTTTCCAGATCTTTCAACTTTTGTTCTGGCAGGTGACTTGGGTCTTCCTGGTGACTTTGGCCTTCCCAATTGTTTGGTTGTGGGAAGTTCCTCAACTTCTTCAGCAAATAAGGGTGTAGTGTCTATTTGGTTAGACTCAGCTATAATGTCTTTCGCAATGGTTGACACCTCTGTGTCCAAAGTTGAAACTTCATTGACCTTACCTAAAAGCTCTTCTGAAGGCAAGATTTTCTCTAGCAGAGAAGACTCAAATACTTCCCCATGAATAGGAATATGTGATTCTTCCTGCATGTCGTGAGGACCAGATTCTAGCCCGTCACCATTTGAAAGTTCTTTTGTTTCTTGAAGAGAAGGCACTGCTTCTATTGTGACTATTTGTTCAACTGTCTGGAGGACCTCAGCTGGTTGGTCTTCAATTTTAGGAAGACCGATGACAACAGGTTCAATGTCGGATACCAAGTCTTTTACGTCTTCCAATTTGTTGTCTGGAACTTGAACCATATGCTCCAAGATGACAACCTCGGGGTTAGTTGTAAGCCGATTCTCCACATCCTGAGGTTCTTCTGGCTGAAGAAGAGGTAGTAATACTGCATTATGGTCCAACTCTGAAGCATCAGGCAGTTCCTCTACATCTGGATCAAGCATGAGCGTGAAGCCATCTGACTCTTCTGGCACTGTACCATCTGGTGCACTGCAGACGGTCTGTAGAGTTCCTCCATCTACAAGATGAGTATGCTGCTCCTCAGCCAGCTCTACAGGCACCAGGAGAGTGGTGGACGGCTTGAGCTCCGTATAACACATTGCATCTTCCTCATCTAGACCTGCAGGGCCAAGGCCAACCATTACCAATTCACCTTCTTCTGGCATGTCAGTGTCTAGAACCTGTAGAAGAAAAAAAACAATGGGAGATTAATTCCATGTACAACAGGTCACAGTGTATTAACATCAAAATAAGATTCAAGTGATGCACTTACTTTCACATGTGCCTCAGGTGTGACCAGTGACAGCACTGCATTGGCTTGATCTTGAAGGTACTGCTCATTTGGTGGGAGATCCTCCACGTAAAGGGCAGAAGCAGGCTGGTGGTTCCTCCTGCCATTACCCTTTACTTCATCTATAATCTCAACCTCACTACCGGAGTCTTCCACCTTCTCATCTCCAGACTCTTCTTCATCCTCTGAAGATTCGGCACTGGAGAGCTCATCAGTGTCATTCAAGCTCACTACATCTATTTGGAGAAATATATGAAGGTTAGATCTTGATCATTAGCATGTTGTTTAACTTTAATGACTATAATGTTAAATCTGAGATGGACTTACATCTGGACTCTGAGGTAGCAGGTTCTGATTTTTGTGTTTTCAGATCTGCTGCATTCTCAGAAGTGGGCTGATCTTCCTTAATGTCACAACTTGGTTCACTGTAGAGTGTAGACAGAACCGACAAAAGTCAAAAAGGAAAAATGGCAAGACATGAGAAACGTACATAAAATAAAGCAGCACCCCAGAAAGTAAGATGGGCATGTCATTAATAAGCACCTTTTGAGTGATCCCTCCTTAATATTGGACCGGTTTAAAGTTGGAGACAGATCTGGGCCAAATAAATGCTGTTCAACAAAGGCATCCAAATCTAAAACAAATACATTTTAGACATTAACTTCCTACCAGTACAATTATCAGTAATAAAAAAAACAGCTACAGTACATTTTAAAAGTTTGGGGTCAGAACTTTTTAAAACATTTTTTAAAGTCTCTTATTCTCTGTAAAAAATACAGTAAAAACAGTAACCTTGCAAAAGATTATTACAATTTAAAATGCAATTTTTCTTGTGAAGGCAAAGCTCAATTTTCAGCAGCCATTACTTCAGTCTTGTGTCAAAATATCCTTCAGAAATTAATGTAATACGCTGATTTGGTGCTCAAGAAAAATTATTTTTTATCAATGTTGAAAATGTTGAGCTAATTAATATTTCTGTGGAAAACTGAATACATTTTCTTTCTTGATTAAAAGAGAAGAACAGCATTAATTTACAATATAAATATTTTGTAACTTTATATATATATACTTTGACTTTTGATTAATTTAATCCAATTAAAAGCTGCATAATTTATAACAGTATAAAAAAAAACAACACTCTTACTGACCCCAAAGTTTTGCATGTAAAAAAAAAAATAATAAAAGAAATTTAAAAAAAATTTACCTGAGGTTTCCATAGATTCCTCTTTACATTTTTCATTGATCTCAGGTTCATTAGTCATTTGTTCGTTGTTCACCAACTCAAACGCTGGAATTTCATTTACAGAAGCCTCACAGACTAGTTGTTCTGGTACTGCCTCCGATACCCTGGTGACTGCTGGTATATCAATAGTGTCATGACCAGCATTTTCCTCCATGGACTGGTTCACAGGCTCAATAGTAAGAGGATCACTGAGAGCTTCAACAAAAATGGAGGATGTGTTTTGGGAGTCTTCAACTTCAGTTGCTTCCTGGATTTCCTGATGTTTAGAAATCTCAGCCAAAGCTTCTAAGCTTGGTTCATGAACTGAAACAACAAGCTCTGGCTCCATAACTCCATCCGGCTTGGGAACCTGAGCTTTTGAAGTTTCTTCAATCTGCTCCTCAGTTATTTCCCTCACACGACTGTTCACAATATCAACATGTACCTTAAGCTTCTCACTCCTACTTTGGGCTTCTTGTGTATCTGAAGGTCGCTTTCCATGGGGCAAGTCTTCCTCTGTATCACTCTCCTGAGCTATATTCAGCTCTTCCTCAGGCAGCGTAACAGAGGGCAATTCTGCAGTTGTGTTGTCTTCTACATGAGGCATAAGTTCCACTAAAGTGTCTGGAAGTCTTAAGGTCACCTCCCGATCTATGCTGTTGTTTGCTTGTATTGCCATAAGATCCTCAGGAGCATCATGGAACTCAAGAGAGGTAATGGACTGATTAGACACAAGACTTGCTTCTTGCCCCAGACTAGGCCGTTGCACAAGAGTGAGAAGCACTTGTTTGGACTTTGATGCAGGGATCTCTTTGACAGATGATCCAATGTCAGATTCCACATTAGGATTCTCTTTCTCTTCTACTGAAGGCATGTACATCCTCTTTAGATCTGCTGCTTCTTCTTCAGCATCTGAATGTTCACTCCAGGCTGCAAAACTTGCTTCAGGAGGTAGGGAAGATATCTTAGGTGTATTGAGCTCCCTGCTTATTGGAATCTGTAAAGAATCACAACCATATCAATAAAGCGAAAATTCCTTTAATGAAAGCTCATCTTCACATTTGATTTTAGATGAAGAAATGGCAACGTTACCCCATTGCTCCAGTGGATAGAGCCCTTGGGAGCTTCTGGAGAATCAGCCTCCTCTATGAAGGTAATGCGGTTCTCTTTGGAGCGGAGAGGAGGAGTGACTGACCGGCCTGGGGAGGCAGAAGGGGTGGCCACAGGAGTGGGACGTAGGCTGCTCCTCAGAATAGACTGTGGGGTGAAGGCTGAGAAAACCGGGCCAGATGCCAAAGCTCGAGCTCTCTAAAAACCAATGAGTTTATAATGAAGTAATTTCTTGCAACACTTGAGGAAATGCATACAGCACATTTAAAGTCACAAATAGGTCTATGAGCTTGTGTGCAATGTTTCACTAACCATAGTGTCTCACCTTTACCACTTGCGGAGTTTGCAGCAGACTGAGCTCAGGAGCCTTGCTGATACTCTTCGGACCAGCCCATGAGGTAATGGACCTTGTAGGAGTCCCAGGCAAATTAGAGCTCTCTGGAGAACTGTGGGAAGATGGCTGCACAACCAAGTCCAGAAGCCTGGTGACAAAGCAAGAGAGATGTTACTAGTGTCTTTTGAGACATAAATAAAAGAGCTTACAACACACAAAAAAAAGTCTTTGACTGTTTTACCTGGACATTCTCTTGGTTAGCATGTTAATGGGAGTTCCTACAAAGGCCTCAGGTTGATTTGGAGAGGAAGGATGTAGGCTAGGCACTTGCATTTCTGAATCTTTGGGGCTGAACAAGAAATCCAACACCAAAAGGTTCAGCTCAGAATAGATTTTAAAACAAAAACATCTCAAATGAAGGTTAGGAATAACTACTTGGTATAATACCTTTTGAAAGGAGATGAATTGGGAGCGGTGTTCTTGCCAATCCATACTTCCCCAATCTTTGACAAGACATTATTGATAAAGGCTGCTCTGGTCATCACATTTTCAGAGGTTGAGCGTTTAGCTACAGTTGACAGAGGCTGGGGTCTTTTAACTAAGATTGAGAGAAACGATAAATGCCAATTGCTAACAACTCTTGTCAAATTCTAACACCCTGTCCCAGTGAGTATGACCATCATCAGTACCTTCTCTGTGAATAGTAGCAGGGTGTTGGTATGGTTTTGCCCGTTCAATGGCTAATTTCCGTTGAACCCGAGGAAGAACCTTCCCATACTGATTGAGAATGGAGTTCCTTGTGTTTGACCTTTCTTTCATTTTAGGATCCCGATCAGCCTGAATTCAACAAAATTTAAAATTACATGATTTGTTTTGTTTTTTAATTAAACAAAACTGATGGAAAACTGATGTAAACTATATGAAACTGAACATACTGCTAGGTTCACTTTGAGGGTCTGGTTGAGTTGAAGTGCAGGCACATAATTTGCCTGTTGGAGGTAGTGGACCATGAGCAGCTCCCGGTTCTGGAAACCTCCGGTGTTTTGAAGGAACCGCTCCAAACACTCCTATACAGACACATTTGAAGTTAAAAATAAAGCAGTGGTAATATACACTACTGTCCAAAGAAAAAAATATGCGCTATTCTGATAGCTTTCAAATATTAAGCACTATAGAGATTTGCACAAACCTGTTCTGCAAGTTCAAGGGGCAGCTTCAGCAGCTCTTTCATCAATCCCTGCTCCTGACAGGTCTCAAAAAGAAACTTCATCATCTCCTCCATGTTCAATTTGTTACAGTGCTGCCTTAGCAAAGCCCAGGCCTCCACAATACACCTGGTCAGCCCAAAACAAACCAAGGGTAAGAGTCTAGCAACTACAAAATAGCCCACTTTAAGCTGACATGATCATAGCAATGGTACACTAAAAACTTACCTGTTATGAAGCAGGACGGAGAGGCACAACTTGGCTTGGTTGGTAGTGCACAGAGGAGGCTTCATCACATGCAGGTAGCGCAGGGCGATGCTGCGTTTCTGCTGGCACATCAAAGCCTGCAGGACACGCTCGTGCTGCCAGCTCCACAGAGAGTGACTGGTGGCTGGGTGCAACAGCAGCTCCAGAGAGCTCTGAGGGAGATTAAAACCATTCCATACAAATTATTCATTAAGTCTCATGTTGTAAGTAACTCTGGCATTCATACAAAATACACTAAGAGTAGTGTTTAAACTGATATAGCTCTCATATTTGCTAGTAGATCATTTTTCTGTTGTCACCATTCAAACCATTTATAAATGAAAGAAAATAAAAACATTTCTTTACAAATTAATAATATATGTAAAAACATTGATTTTTATACCTCGTGATCATGATGATCTAGCAACCACAGGCCTTGTACCAGTTTCACCAGCCCAATGGGAATGGCAAACGCTGTGGGAAAAGACTCCACGGATGCCCCACTTTTATTAGGAAATGAGTACATCACATCCAGTAGCAAATAAATAACCTAAGAGCCTGAGTCAAGGAATGAGCTTTACTAACCAACAACAAACACAATATTTATGGCAAGATGTACAAGAGTAAAGAACCCCAAAAGGATACAATAGCATGTTTGGCAGATTCTTCAATGTTTTCCAGGAGGTAAATATCCAGCAAGGCCTGTACCAGGGACAGATCACAAAAGATTAAAACTAAGAGGAGCTGAGGGCGGCAACATTGTAGAAACATATTCAATAAGTCTTAACTCACATGAAGTGATGGGGGAGGATACTGTCCCATTCCACCCTCATCCCTTTTCCAAAGCGCAGTAAGGCGTTCCCCACACTGACTCACCAGGCCATCAATCATGAGGCAGTCTGCACACCACTTGTCCCTATTGGAGGTGCAATGTGACAATGTAACTTTTGGAGACCTTTTATAAATTATATTACATATTTATGCATTTTATTTTGAAATCATGAATAAATAAAAAAATATTTAAACAATATAAATAATGCTAAATAAAAAAAAGCCCAATGGTTCTAAGGAAATTCAGCCCCTTACTTAGCCTGTCTCCTCAGCTCCTCCCTCTGGCTGATGTAGTAATTCTTTATAATAGAATAACTGTAAAAGGGCCTTGATATCGGCAGCACATCATCATCTGTTGACAGATAAACACTTTATGTTCATCATATGCAATGCACATATGTATTTAAAGAACCAGAGTGAAGCTTTGGACAAGGTCATACCAGAGCCCTCTGGAAGGAGACCAGTCCGGCAGAACCACAGAACCACCTGAGCGTACTGGGAGATCAAGCTAGACACCATGCATTTATTCATGAGTCCAATCAACCCTGCAAGTAACCAAAAATGTTCAACTTCACATATAACAGCACAAAACAGTGTGAGGTCTGTGTACACTCCTTTCGCCTTACACACCTTTTTGTGTGAGCTCCTGAGCCTCATTTAGCAAACAGTGGAAAATGGTGCTGAGGTTTGCCAGCAAGCGCTGACTGTGCTGTAGCAGCTGCAGTGTCTGAGGATCTGTGAAGTTTGCAGAGCTGTCAAAGAGCGGAGCACCTGGAGAAAAAGAGAAAAGCACAATCAGAATGCTGTAATGGGGTTGATTATGACTTAACTTTTTGAACTTTTGTTTAGTGTGTAATGGTGCTGTTAGAGCATAAACAACGTCTGCGAAATTACAACACTTTCCCTTCAATGCAAAGGGAGATATTTTCTTTTAAAGAAATCGCTGTTTAAGGACTACAAAGAATGGCTGGTAGGGACTACAAGGAGCTTCTTCCTTGGGTTTGTGACATCACTAGCCCCGTTGTTTACATAAACCCTGCCCCTGGGAACAATAGCTGGCCTCGTTTTGTGTCACGTGCTTCCCGAACAGCGTCTCTGCAGCATTCAGCGAGATGACAGAGGCAGGCGGCAGTGGAGTAAGCTCGAGAAAGAAAAAGAAAAAAGCGGAAGATAAAACTAATCGAACAAAGTCATCCAAAGTGTGGGAGCACTTTACTTTGAGCCTTCAAAAAAGGAGTAACCTGTAAACTCTGCACTACTGAACTGTTTAACTGTTTAAGACTTTTATTTGTGCAGATTCTCCAGTACAATGTTGTTTGCAAATGTTTAGTCGTAAAAGCTGATAACATTGCTTTTTAACAGTTAACATTTAAAGCTTCACAAACATGTTTTGTGATCAGTTTGTCGTTTACCAGTTCATAATTCAGTCTTGCAGCCTAATTATGACTGAATGAGAGAGGTAAATGTTTAAATGTATTTGAAATGCACTTTTTTTCCCCCTAAGTATTTAGTGCTGTTTTTCACACAGCAGGTTTTTTGTGTCCAATTTTTTTTTTTCTGGACAACCTTCTGATGGATTTTACTTTAAAATGTGAGTTCCATTCAGGTTTCATGCCATTGGCACTTTATTCGAAGGATTGGTTACAATTTCACAGCATAAGCTATAAAGCTGTTTCCCAGGTATAACCTGTGTGTTTACAGGAAAAAAATAATAAAATGCAATGTACTGCAATCTTATTCTGTTTTATTCTTATTCTTCGTGAAAATATGTTCTGAAAGATTCCTTGAGCATTGTTCAGGATGTTAAACTACTTTAGAAGCCCTGAGGACTGCCATGGTGAAAACATTATTTGAAATCTCCTTGCGAAATTTGCTAGAGTACGTATGGGTCAGTGTTTTGATTGCAGAAGAGTTCGACATAGGATTACTAACACATAATAAAACACAACTCCAGGTATATTTTTGATGAGGATATGACAATGCAAAATGGTTAAAATCTCTAAAAGGTCTATGTTGAATGATAAAGAACCTTTATTAATAATTTACTTGGGGAAAAAATGGGCAAAACTAAAATATAAGTACATAAACCGGTTAATCTTAAAAAATAATCGAAAGATTAATCGATTATCAAAATAATCTTTAGTTGAAGCCCTAATGCATTTTTTTTTTTCACAACGAAGCATGAACACGTTACACTGCACACCATAAACACAATCAAGCTTTCAAAAAAGCTGATCAACCACTCCTCAGAATTTGGAATATTATCATATTTAGAGAAATTGGTGTAGAAAACTCACATATTTCATCCAGTTCTTCTTTGGTGCGTACAACCTTATTCCAAGCCCACTCCAGTATGTAGCGCAGATTGACAACTGACCCTGGTTGCTCTGCATGCAGAAATTTGGCATAAAGTTATATGAAGTACTGGAGTAATGGCTGCTGAAAATTCAGCTTCACCATGACAGGAATAAATGACATTTTATAATACATTAAAATAGAAGTAATTTTAAATTGTTATACCATTTCACAATATTGCTGCTTACACTATATTTATCATCAAATAAATAATGCTGCCCTGATGAATTTTTTTTTTAATCTTTGACTTACATCTTTTGAACGGCAGTGTAAATTATTGGTACTGAAAGTTTTTCTAGATTACAAATGCATTACTTCTCTCATTCTCACCTTCAGTGGTCCACTGTTTAATACAGCCAGTGATGAGGCTCAATGAGCTTGTCTCCACAGCAGTGCACAAGATGGCATCAAGCTGTTCTTCCTGAATGCAAATACAATGTATGCAATAAACAAATGTGCATTACTGGTATAAATCATCTGATACCAGTTGTACATGCGAGTGAAATCTATTAAGCTAATAAGCAAACAAATTAAACTCGTGTGTAAGTTACAGCTGTATAATATTAAACAAAGGGTGTGATACCTGTGAGAGGCTGGAGGGCTGGACATCAGCCAGACGAGAGGATAGGAGGCCAGACATGAGACAGCGTGAGTATCCATTAGAAATGCTGTCACCTAAACTTGGTGTCACCTTCTTCAAGTAGCTCAGTGTCTGATAGTAAAGAGAAACATTTTACGGACCAAAAACAGTAAAGACTCTGCATAGTATACAAAAGGGACAAAACCTAACCTCTTTCTGATAGCCAGAGCAAGTAAAATGCACAATTCCAGCATTAAGCAAACAACTTCCGTCTAGAATAGAAAAAGAATACAGAGGATATGATAAATTAAATGCATCCAATATACATGCATTATAAGATCATATAAAAAATGATATTGGTCTTGCCAAAGTTGTAGGTTGTGGGATTGAAGAACTGTTCAGGTGGAGGACAGGTGTAGGGCAGACCCCTACTTAGACTGCGCTCATGAATCAGGATGTCCAACAGAGTACAGGGAGCTGTTGTTTCGATCACACAGTCAAGAGACCACACTGCCAGATACGGACAGTTTCGTAAGGATTCACCCGTTCTGAATGGAAAGAGAAAGTCTATTAACATGTCCCTTACAAAACACGGACTGCACTTTTAATGTTTACTATAATCATACCCACCTCAGTGAATCTGGCATCTGAGCATGGTACCATCTGTTAATGTCAAAAACACCTATGAAGGTCGATGGCTGGCCTTGTCCATACGATTTAACTTGCCAGCTGAAAACTGACACACTTGTATCAGGAGACGCCACTAAAAATCAGAAAAACGGATGTTATAGAAAACATACAATGTCAATCAATCAGTCTGCAAAGTATGATTTGGACATTTAAATAACCTTCATTCATGCTATCGTCACGGTCAGGGTGGTGGCGAAATTTCTCTATGGTCTGACAACTGATCAGACGGGTATTGGTGGCCTGAGCTCTTAGAGGAAACGCTGTACCGTTCAAGTCCTGACTGTAACGTTCCTCACAATACTCCAGACCCTGAGAGTCAAACATCACACACTGAATGAATACTTTGCAAGAACAATTTATCTAGATACAAAACTGGGTAAAATTCAAATAAATTTGAGAATACTGAATAACTCCATACCTCATAAATAATTTTCCCTGAAACCAAGCACTTCCTCTCCCCAAAGGCCAGTTGTAATAAATGGAGGCTGACCACATCCCCCTCACTGCAAAGACAAAAATACACCAGAATAAAATCAAAACATGACCAGAAAAGTCTAAACAATCAGCTTATTATGTCGCCCTGTTATGATAGCAGCACATGAACCAGCAAACTTACTGATCCTGTGCAGACTGCACTGCCCACAGATAGCAGCAGTTCCGTGGGTCATTCTCTGGCTCCTGGAAGGTAAATGCATAGACAGGCACCCTGCCACCTTCTAGCTGTGAGTGATATCTAAAGAGCAAGAGGACGGGTTTAGAAACAAATTAATTGGTGCATCAATACATTAAAGTAGCAATGAAACAGAAGTAGTGACAGAACTTTTCTTCAGTAACGTGACTAGCATCTTGAGTAAAACATATTCCTGAAAAAGAACATGGAAGCTGGGCACTTGGTTCTTTCCACTGATTGTTGATCGGATGGAGGCAGATATAAATGTGAGCTTCTAATGGATTGTAAAGAAGTGAATTTAAATGGGGAAAAAAGTCAGGTCACACTTCTTTTAAGTATTTTACTCACTCTTTTTTGAGGGTTTTCATGTTCCAGAGCTGCAGGTTGCCATCTGAAAAGCCCACAGCGAGCTGGTTGGTGCGCTGGACATACTGCAGGGCTGTCGCTCCAGTACCTGTAGGGCTGCTGAGCTGAAGACAAAGATGTCTGCCCTGCTGCGTCACACCCTCCCGTAACCGTGGGATCTCAGATGGAGACTTATTGACCACCTCCAGATCTGTGGCCAAAACAAATTAAAAAGGTTTTAATTTATAGATTTTTTTTTTTTTTTTTTTTTACTGTTCACATGAAAGCTTTTGCTAAAAGAAATAACAGTCCCACCTGAGGCCTCCAGTTCACTCTGACTACAGGACAGGTCATCCAGACAGAGATCAACCAGCAGAACATGACCGACATCTGTGACCACAGCAGCCACACCAAAAAACCAGCGCAGACTCTGGTGTAGATGCTGTGTGTTAGCGCTGGCCCCTCCGTAGCTAACAATAGGCTCAATGGCTGTGATCTACAGAAGAAACATATTCTTTTCAGTCATATGATCCTTCATAGTAGTGTCTTTATAAAACAACAGATGTGGAACAATTACAAGAAAGATATGACAGTCAGGGAGCATTTAAAGAAATCAATTATATAATCAAAGAATTCTACAACACAAAATAAACTAATTTACCCTCACTCAGGATTAATGTAGTAAAAAAAAAAAAAAAAAAAAGAAACACTGCACTCACTCTGCCTGGGATGACCACAGCCTTGACAACACGGGAGATACCAAGATCATACAGACACAAGAGGCTGCCCTCTGCTTCCTCCAGACCGATGAGCAGCCCTGTTCGCTTCAGCCAACAGAAGTTCTTCACGGCCAACACCGTGGGTGGGTGCTCAGACACCTCACTGAAGCGGTAGGCAGAGAAACGCTCTCCAGTAATGGCGTGGACCACTTCCAACTGAGGCCCACAGGCAAGCCAGGCCAGTCCACTTTTCCCTACACCCAATAAATAAGAGATGTCGATGAAATACAAGAGAAGATCTAATATTAACCTAGGAAATATACATGAAACATCTAAAACATGGGTTCATACATGTAGTCAAGTCATAATCAGGACATGCCATCAGTGAAAACTCACCAAAGGTAAATCTCCCATGCAGCACAGAGTCCAGCGTAACTTCATCCTCCCCTAGAGCTTCTATCGTCACCTCTGGGAAGCGCAGCAAGCTGCTGGTGACTTGGGCTGCCAGGTCACGCATGCTTACTGAAGAGAAAACACATGCTAAAAATCAATATGCCTGGCCTGGAACATCAAGCATACAAAATAATTCATGAAACTGAACACAAACGGAATGTGTTTCAAGCTAGTACAAAAATCATGCTGAAATACGACTGATAACGTTCTGGACAAAGAACAACCTCATACACAAAAGCAGTTGTCAGCACTTTTGAGCCTCCAATGGAGCAGCTGGCACATATGCATGCACCACACTTGTGTTTCCTCCAAACATACAATGAAACAGTGCTTATGAATTGGTATATCTGTTCAGATGAGCTCATGGACAGTCAGTGTGGGAACAAAAAACAATAGGCTAAAACGTATCAATTAAAAGGCTGTACACCCAATCACCCTTGATGAATATTCTTATTTGGCTGGTAGTTGATTTTTTGTTAAATTAAACAATTAAAAACAGTTTTCGGCATAAGAAATAAAGCTGAAAAAATAAATTAAAATGACTTGGCATGGAAACTAAAGTTAAATAAAAATAAATGAAAGCTAAATATAAATATTTAAAAAGACAGGCATAAACGTACTAAAAACTTTAAATTAAAACTGAAAATATAAAAACTCACAACAATTTAAAATATGAATATTTTATAAGAGGAAAACTATTAATATATAATATAAAAATAAATAAATAACAGCTTGGTAGAAATGAAGCCAGGTAACATGACTTTCGCAAAAATCACCACAACTATAAACAAGGATAAAGAAAATACACTACATTAAATACAGGTCAGAGAAACAAGGACTGTACCAACCAAAATTAATTCTGTGCAGTGAATTATTCAAGAGATTGGAAAATGAAACATGGTAATACTCTTGTAGCTCATGTTTGTTTACCAGCTTTAAGATATGTGGCACAGTCATGATAACACCATCTTGAAAAAAAAAAAACGTGTGAGACCCATAAGCTTTGCTGAAAGTCTGACATGATTATGTCTACGCTACAGAAAGATTTCCCATAAGGACAGCGATTTTACTCTATTTAAATAGTTTACAGATCTGTGGATATTACATAAAAAAAAACATGCATGGCATTTCAAAAGAACATTTGCTGACGATAATATATTATATTAATGAGAGTAATTCTAAGGTGTGCAGGAGACCCTGACAGTCTGTAAAATAAAATAAAAATTAAAACTTGGTTCATGCAATAGTGACCCCTGGAAAAGAATGCAATCTAATGCAAACAGCCTAAAGGACTCATCCATGTACCCACGTGGAGAAACAGTAACCTGAAATCAGAGCTCACAGCTCGGTTTTACTCATGAGAAGTATTAGGCAGATTACACTAAACTGTAAAACAAGCGTCTGCGATTATGTTTGTTTCTGATAATCACATTATATACGATAAACCTGACGTTACATAGTGTCATTACGTGCACTGTCACTTACTAGGCGAGCCGTAAAGTCCATTCAAATACATTCAAACGATCAGTGACAAATACCGCTTTTTTTTCAAAGCAAAACAAATGCGTCCATTCAGTGCTGTCTCCTGCAGTTTAAATAAACACTATTGTATGATCTGCAATATAACCTTTGCTGGAAAGTACTGTCAACCACACCACGTCAGTAACCACCGCTAGCGTGAAATGTTACTTTTACCAACAAAGCATATAACGTTACAAACAAACAGGAGATTCACATTACAACGACGACAGGCCAACAACAAGTTTAAAAGGTTTGCTGCAATGTATAATAAAACATAGAGCGTGTAAAAGGTCTCGTACATAGCCGTGTTGTGGTGTGAGTAAAGCACACGCAGGCTGTTAGATTAGCCGTACAAGCTAACGGTCACAGCGCGAGGCTAAGCTTTAACACCTAAAAAGACACCTTAACGAGTGCTAAGAAACAAAGAGATATGCAGAAACAAGTACAGTGTTCTAGAATATCCTGATATGACATATAGGTGAAACTGAGCACAGACAAGAACGTTAGTTGTACCTGCGCGCTGACGATGACGGCCCAAGAAAACTAACGTTAGATATAACGTTACGTTACTTCAAATACGACTTTTGTGGCAACTCTTTTCCGGTCATAATCCGGACTCAGTTCGTATGGATGAACTTCCGTAGTCTAGTTGTGTTGATCTTTAAAGCAGTAGCAAAGAGAAAACTTGAATTCCCATGAGTTCAGTGAAATCGTTATAACTGCCGACTACTGCTGCTTGAACGCAGGCGCCATTTCTGCGCATCCATCTGCTCCAGCCAAATCCCGCGCCACAAACACTATCGCGAGATTTCAAGCACCTGGGAAATTACCGGAAATTACAGGGGGTTTCATATCTTTTCTTTGAACGGTGACTGCACATTTGTTATTACAGTCACTTATTAAAACACGTGTGAGCGCCTTTCACAATCACGAGACCATATCTTTGGAAATAATTACACTTTGATGTGATTTTTCTTTTGTTCTCCTAATATTAAATCCCAAATTAATTGTTTCCACTCATAAATCATAAATAAAAAAAATTAGCCAAGTAAAAATCCTTGTAAAAACACATACTACGACTTCTAATAATAATACAACTGTGTGCACTTCAAAAGGACACATAAAACATAGTAGTCTAACTATGCAGTTCAAATAGTTTCGTCATATATTCACTACTATGTGATTTAATAAATTATCTAATCTCAGATGCTCCGTTTTTGTGTTATTCATAAATATATTGTGCTTGTAAATGCAACCGGTTTATTGAATCGAACTGTCCGAAAGAAGTACTCTGGGATATTGGTTTGTTTGAACTCAGAGGGAGTGTCAGCCACATTAAAAAAGTTAACAGCTTAAAGAGTAACTAAACCCTAAACCAACTTTTTTTAGTTAATGATCTGTAAGAATGGGGCTTTATTAGTGCTGTTCATTGATTCGAGTTAATTTTTTGACATTTCAGTATAAAGTGTTTTAATTCTACAATATATGGTGTAAAAACGTCTGAGTGCTGCCCTCTTCAGGTTGAACGGTAGCTACTGCAGTTGATTTTTCCTATTGGATGTTGCGGTGGCAAGTGACATAAGCGGTGGCAGGTGACGTAAGCAGTTTCCAGCTCACCACGCCCTTTGGTACGAGCTACCACGGCACGTCCTTGCCCTTGACAGTATAAAACCATCAAAATCACTGTAGTGAGTCAGGAGCTGGAATTGCGAGTATTGGTAACGACCAGAATAGACTATTATAACATCTATTTAGCATAGCAATGTGGCAGGGGAGGTGTGGTTTAGCGAGGTCTGCGACGGGAGAGAGAGTGAGGAGATCAGCGGTGGTAAGTGAGTTAAGTGAGAGACAAGTGACACCTGCTTCTCATTGCAGTGATTGGCGTGGGGAAGCAGTATTTAAGCCAGCTGGGAACCAGAGACAAAGGAGAGACCTGAGGACTCGTGGGAGGAAACGACCGACAGAAAGCGAGAGCCTGAAAGTATCAATGTTATGATTTATGCGCATGTGGCGCGACTTTGTTTTCCGTTCTTGGATTCAGTGTAATAAAGTTCCCACGAGCCTCAGTACGCCGACCCTGGTCTCCTTCCTTCTCTGCCATACGAACTTTATCACACTGGTGCCGAATTCCGGGAAGGAAGGAGAACGACGCCGCCATGCAAACCCCGTCAGGATCATCGGGAATGCCGTTTGCGGAGCTCATTACATCGCTCGCGGGCCTGCATCAGGAACAACATCAAGCCCTGCTGGAGCTGCGAGCCGACCACGAACATCGGTTTCAGGCAATGATGCAGGTCCAGCGGGAGGACCGCGAGCTGTTCCGGAGCATGCTGGACCGGGAGGTTCGGACGAGGTCGGCCTCCCCCAGTTCCAGCCCTGCTGCCCACATGCCTCTTACGAAGATGGGGCCAACAGATGATCCGGAAGCGTTCCTCGATTTGTTTGAGAGGACGGCTGAGGCGTGTGGGTGGCCGGAGGACAGCTGGCCGGTCCGGATAATTCCGCTGCTGTCAGGGGAGGCCCAGAAGGCTGCTCAACAACTGCCCATCCAGAACCTCCTGGTATATGCAGACTTAAAAAGAGCAGTGCTCCAAAGGGTCGGCCTCAGCCCCGAGCAGCACCGTCAACGCTTCCGGTCGCTAGAACTGACCGAAGCGGGCCGGCCCTTTGTCTTAGCCCAGCAGCTCCGGGACTCCTGCCACAAATGGCTGTTGGTCGGAGGAAGCGACGCCGAGACCATTATCAACACCGTGGTGCTGGAGCAGTTCATCTCACGACTCCCGAAGAGGACTGCTCAGTGGGTCCAGTGCCACCGGCCGGCGTCGCTGGATCTGGCCATCCAACTGGCGGAGGATCAGCTGGCGGCGTGTTCCGGGGTCGGCGAACCCCTTCCATCTGTCTCTCTCTCTCTCTCTTCCCCACCTCTCTCTCTCCTCTTCCTCCAAAGCCTGTCCCTTTACCCAGGTCTCGGTACACGGGGCCACCGAGGGCCGCACCCCGTTGGAGAGCAGGGACGGAGCCGGCCGCCATGTCACGGGGTCCGGCCAGGGGAATGGGGCCGCCGCACGGTGAGGGACTGGCTGAGCTACCAGCTGCTTCCCCACGTCAATCACCTGACCCACTTCCAACCACTAGGGTGGCGGGGAGGCCTGGGCCGGCCTGCTGGCGTTGCGGGGATCCGGGCCATTTCGTGGACCGGTGCCCGGTTATGGAGGTGGGGACGTGGGTCCGGATCCCGGACGACCCGCAGGCTGCCCCCGATCAAGCCGGGTTGTACCAAATACCCGTGAGTATTAAGGGGGGTACCTATCAGGCTTTGGTGGATTCAGGTTGTAACCAGACCTCCATCCATCAAAGCCTGATACAATCCGGGGCATTGGATACGGGCCGCGTGGTTAAGGTGAGGTGTGTGCACGGGGATATAGTGGAATACCCCATAAAAACCATAGGCATCAAATTTAGGGGACAAAAGCATTATGTGGAGGTGGCCGTTAGTCCGCGCCTCCGGCATCCACTAATCTTGGGTACCAATTGGCCAGCTTTTGAACAATTATTGGGGTGTTTAACAGTGGATGCCTCTGGGAAAAAGAGAGGCCCGGTTGGCGGGGCGTGCGCTCAGGTGGGAGAATCTGTACCCGGACCCAGTGGGGAAGCTTCAGGGGAACCGAGCGAGTTGGCAAGGCTAAACCTTTCCAGTCGCGATGACTTTCCCCTGGAGCAGTCCCAGGATGAGACCCTTAAACATGCATTCGAGCAGGTCCGTACCATCGATGGGCAGGTCCTCCATCCTGACCGCGCGCTCTCTTATCCATATTTTGCCGTTATTAAGGACCGGTTGTATCGAGTGACCCATGACACTCAGACAAAGGAAGATACGGCCCAATTATTAGTACCTAAGAGCCGTCGGGAAATGCTTTTCCAGGCGGCACATTGCAATCCAATGGCGGGGCATTTAGGTATGACAGCCACGCTAAATCGTCTAATGACCCGATTTTTTTGGCCGGGCATTCACGAGAACGTCCGCAGATGGTGCGCGTCGTGTCGGGAATGTCAGTTGGTGAACCCACCGGCCACCCCAAAAGCGCCGTTGCGCCCTCTACCTCTAGTGCAGGTCCCCTTCGAACGAATTGGTATGGACCTCATCGGGCCATTAGAACGATCCGCACGGGGACATCATTTTGCGTTAGTCATAGTGGATTATGCAACACGATATCCCGAAGCAGTGGCGCTCTGAAGAGTGTGGCGGACGCCCTGTTTCGTTTAATCTTGGTTCATGCAATAGTGACCCCTGGAAAAGAATGCAATCTAATGCAAACAGCCTAAAGGACTCATCCATGTACCCACGTGGAGAAACAGTAACCTGAAATCAGAGCTCACAGCTCGGTTTTACTCATGAGAAGTATTAGGCAGATTACACTAAACTGTAAAACAAGCGTCTGCGATTATGTTTGTTTCTGATAATCACATTATATACGATAAACCTGACGTTACATAGTGTCATTACGTGCACTGTCACTTACTAGGCGAGCCGTAAAGTCCATTCAAATACATTCAAACGATCAGTGATAAATACCGCTTTTTTTTCAAAGCAAAACAAATGCGTCCATTCAGTGCTGTCTTCTGCAGTTTAAATAAACACTATTGTATGATCTGCAATATAACCTTTGCTGGAAAGTACTGTCAACCACACCACGTCAGTAACCACCGCTAGCGTGAAATGTTACTTTTACCAACAAAGCATATAACGTTACAAACAAACAGGAGATTCACATTACAACGACGACAGGCCAACAACAAGTTTAAAAGGTTTGCTGCAATGTATAATAAACCCCCCGTTTCGTTTAATTTCGTTTAATCTTCGAGAATCCCAAAAGAGATTCTCACGGACCAAGGCACCGCGTTTATGTCACGCACGTTACGCGAATTATACGAATTATTGGGCATTAAAGCGGTACGGACCAGCGTCTATCACCCACAAACAGACGGACTGGTCGAACGATTTAATCGCATTTTTAAAACAATGATTCGTAAATTCGTACAAGAAGATGCGAAAAATTGGGATAGATGGCTAGAGCCCCTCTTATTCGCTGTGCGCGAGGTCCCCCTTCGAGCTTCTTTACGGACGCCAGCCCCGCGGGGTGCTGGACGTCCTGAAAGAAACTTGGGAGGACGGACATTCGGATAGCAAAAATGAAATTCAGTATGTCATGGACCTGAGAGCAAAACTCCATACACTGGGGCGGCTCTCAATGGAGAATTTGCTTCAGGCCCAGGGCAGACAAAGCCAGCTGTATAACAGGGGAACTAAGCTCCGAGAATTTGCACCGGGAGATAAAGTGCTTGTATTACTGCCAACCTCCAGCTCCAAATTATTATCAAAGTGGCAAGGACCCTTTGAGGTCACACAGCGAATAGGCGATCTCAATTATGAAGTAGTACGAACAGACAGAGGCGACTCCAGGCAAATTTACCACCTCAACCTCCTTAAAAAATGGAGCGAAGAGGAGTCAGTGTTGCTAGCGACGGCAGTGAGCGGAGAGGAGGATCTCGGGCCAGAGACGATCATTAAAGAAAAATCCCTCGCCCTGGCCCCGGGAGGGGATCACCTCTCGCCCTCGCAGCTCACTGACATTGGACAGTTACAGTCCGAATTTGCAGACGTGTTTTCGCCTCTACCTGGTCGTACTAATCTGATTCAGCACCATATTGAGACAGAGCCGGGCGTGGTGGTTCGCAGCCGGCCATATAGATTACCTGAACACAAGAAAAAGGTGGTTCAGACAGAATTAGAGGCGATGCTGGGGTTAGGAGTAATCGAGGAGTCCCACAGTGATTGGGCGAGCCCGATTGTTTTGGTCCCTAAAATGGACGGCTCGGTGCGATTTTGTGTGGACTATCGCAGGGTGAACGCAGTGTCAAAATTTGATGCTTATCCAATGCCACGGATTGACGAGTTGCTCGATCGGTTAGGTACGGCTCGCTTTTATTGGACATTGGACTTGACAAAAGGATATTGGCAGATCCCCTTATCTCCCATGTCTAGAGAAAAAACAGCCTTCACCACGCCGTTTGGTTTACACCAATTTGTGACGCTTCCGTTCGGCTTGTTCGGGGCCCCCGCTACGTTCCAGCGTCTCATGGATCGAGTGCTGCGCCCGCATGCTGCATATGCCGCCGCCTACCTGGATGATATTATCATTTATAGTGGCGACTGGCGGCGGCATATGGAGCATGTGAGGGCTGTCCTCGAGGCGCTGAGACGGGCGGGGCTAACGGCCAACCCGAAGAAGTGCGCGGTTGGGCGGGTGGAGGTAAGGTATCTGGGCTTCCACTTGGGTCACGGGCAAGTGCGTCCCCAAATTGACAAGACGGCAGCAATTGCGACTTGCCCCAGACCCAAGACCAAAAAGGAGGTGAGGCAGTTCCTGGGGCTGGCGGGATATTATAGAAGATTTATTCCTGGTTATTCGGACCTCACTAGCCCCCTGACTGACCTCACTAAAAAGGAGGTACCAGATACGGTCCAATGGACGGAGCGGTGCCAACAGCCCTTTACCCGAGTTAAGGCTGCCCTGTGTGGTGGACCGCTCCTGCACTCTCCTAACTTTTCTCTCCCCTTTTTGTTGCAGACTGACGCGTCGGACAGGGGGCTGGGCGTGGTCCTGTCCCAGGAGGTGGGGGGGGGGGATCGCCCGGTGCTGTACATTAGCCGGAAGCTCTCTAAGAGAGAGGCTAAGTACAGCACCATAGAAAAGGAGTGTTTGGCCATCAGGTGGGCGGTCCTCACCCTTCGTTACTACCTCCTGGGCCGGGAGTTCACCCTCTGCTCGGACCACGCGCCCCTCCAGTGGCTCCACCGCATGAAGGATACCAACGCGCGAATCACCCGTTGGTATCTAGCTTTACAGCCATTTAAGTTCAAGGTGATTCACAGGCCGGGGGCGCAGATGGCTGTGGCCGACTTCCTCTCCAGGAATGGGGGGGGGGGGGAGGGGGCTGCAGGCCGGATGGCTCCCCGGCCTGAGTCGGGCGGTGGGGGTATGTGGCAGGGGAGGTGTGGTTTAGCGAGGTCTGCGACGGGAGAGAGAGTGAGGAGATCAGCGGTGGTAAGTGAGTTAAGTGAGAGACAAGTGACACCTGCTTCTCATTGCAGTGATTGGCGTGGGGAAGCAGTATTTAAGCCAGCTGGGAACCAGAGACAAAGGAGAGACCTGAGGACCCGTGGGAGGAAACGACCGACAGAAAGCGAGAGCCTGAAAGTATCAATGTTATGATTTATGCGCATGTGGCGCGACTTTGTTTTCCGTTCTTGGATTCAGTGTAATAAAGTTCCCACGAGCCTCAGTACGCCGACCCTGGTCTCCTTCCTTCTCTGCCATACGAACTTTATCACAAGCAATTATATAGTTATTTAGATCTTCAAGTTAGCGTAGATTTATCTGTATTTAGTACAGTGGTCAGGATGGTACGGAGGTGTGTTGCTGGTTGCGACAGCACTGCTGGACTGCATAGTTTACCAGCAGACTTTAAAATTAAGCGCCAGTGGTTGCATGCACTTGGCCTGGAAGACCGCAAGTTCCCGCCTAGAGCTCGAGTGAGCAAACTGCGTTTTACACAGGATTGCTTCTCCTACGCAATGGAGGTGGAAATGGGCTTCTCCACACAGCTCGCGCTGAAAAGCGACGCGGTGCGGGAGTTAAGACCGCAGTTTGAGCCAGCGGCTCGAATTGATATGAACAGACACCTCGACACCCTCCACTTCAGGTGAAAGTGGGGGAGAAAAGTCCTCTACTTCAAATGAGCGCTCTGTTGCAAAGCTACCTGCGTCATTACAGTTACTCTCCATTTTAGCGTCTCTGACAGCAGCTGTCAATCAATCCGTCACTGCGGGTCTCAGGATCACGCCGCTCTCGCTCAGCCCTGCCCTAGGTTCGTCCCCTCTATCTCCGCTGTGATCTGCCCACTTTTCAGCATTTTTCAAATATTGTCAGTGGGCGGAGTCAGGCTCTGAGCAGGGGTTTAGTTACACTTTAAGTCATTGGGGATTAATGCGTATTGGAGACGCGAACCGTTTAAAATGATTCAGTTCGATTTGGTGAACTGGTTCAACAAGATCCGGTTACATCGAATGATAAGTTCGCGAACCGGATATCAAAAACTGCTTTGTTTTGAACTCTCTCTCACAACAGACACGGTAGAGAAGACAATGCTGAATAAAGTCGTAGGTTTTGCTATTTTTGGACCAAAATGTATTTTCGATGCTTCAAAAAACTCTAACTGACCCTCTGATGTGACATGGACTACTTTGATGATGTTTTTTTACCTTTCTGGACATGAAATGACATTCAGCCAAGTATGGTGACCCATACTCAGAATTCGTGCTCTGCATTTAACCCATCCGAAGTGTGCATGCACGCACGCACGCACACACACACAGAGGGCAGCCATTTATGCTGCAGCGCCCGGGGAGCAGTTGGGGGTTCGATGCCTTGCTCAAGGGCACCTAAGTCGTGGTACTGAGGGTGGAGAGAGCACTTTACATGCACTCCCCTCACCTACAATTCCTGCCAGCCCGAGACTCGAACTCACAACCTTTCGATTGCAAGTCCGACTCTCTAACCATTAGGCCACAACTTCCCCCATAATAAAGCAATACTGCAAAGCCATCCCGTCGTTGGCAGCATGGGCGTAGGCTTAGGGGGGGACGCTAGGTACTAGTCCCTATCAATATTTTGAGATGACAAATTTGTCCCCACCAATATTTAGCAAGCTCCTTTGAACTGCTATTTGTATCTTTGCACTGCTATTTGGATCGATTCTAACGGCCACGACGACAGTACAAGAAACGCTGTAATTTGATTGGCGGCGGGGTATCTGACAGGCTACATGTGCGGGCCGGGACTACTTTTGTGCTTGCATTAGCAGCGAGCGGGTGGTGTGTGTGTGCGCGCGCGCATGTTGACGACGGCCGACGGTAAATTACCAGGGCTGTCTCTGTGCCACATACAAAGGCCAGTAAAAACATTTTAATATTCAGTATTTTTGCCCCTTTTTGTACTTTGTAGATGCCACCCAAGAAGAAAAAAGGGGACATAAGAAGCTTTTTCGTAAAGCAGAGTCAGAGTGTAATGTTAATTAGGCAAAATAACTAGCTATCCAGTAGCCACACAAATAAACTAGCAGTAGTGACTGACCAGGCTTTCAAATGCAGATTCTACTGTGGAAAATAGTATTAACTGGTGATAGTATGTGTTACCCAGGATGATAGAATGCTACGTTAGCAAGTAACAATGTCAATTAGCCTGTACCTTAACTTAGAATCTTGCAGTCAACATAAATGTGAGTGTACTGGAGGGTAAATAGTGTTTATAATAGAAAAGGGTTATTATATTTATTTATTTAGATTTGTTTCCTTGTGGCAGAGTATTTTTTGTTAGTGTAAATACTAATGTACATAATTTATGTTAATAAAACGTTTGGTTGTTCAGCATTACACAGTCTCAGGTTTTTATTTTTATTTTTTGAGAGTGCATTTTTGAGATTTAGGGACAGTATAAAGGATGGTATATCGGGGTCAGGATACAATATAATGAGATGAAGTAGATTCACTTCTGTATTGTGATATTCTGTATTGCCAACAGTCTGAAATAAAAAAGGAAATCACCATAAAATCACTTGTATCTTACAACAAAATAATTCCGGGGTGGGGCGGGGGTTGGGGGTGTCCCCACCAAAGCTGAGACCAAACCTACGCCCATGGTTGGCAGGGTCATTTGGACAGTTTACCGTACACACAGTTTCAATGGAGGGACTGAGAGCTCTCGGACTAAATCTAAAATATCTTAAACTGTGTTCCAAAGATAAACAGAGGTCTTACGGGTTTGGAACAACATGAGGGTAAGTTATTAATGACATAATTTTGCTATTTGGGTGAACTTACCCTTTAATGAAGATGTTGGAAGCTGCCTGATAAACTACTCCTCTTTGACCACTAGCTGTCAGTCTCACATGTCTCATTTGCAAACAAGTTGTATTTCTTTACATTAAAATAGCAATAATAAATAGCTTTAAAAACACTGTTGCCTTTTTGATATGGTGATTTTTTCTTTATTAACTTTATTGCATTTATGTTTTTAATTCCAAAACTTTCTATTCATTCCCAGGTTAAATTAGATTTTGAATCCCAAATTTGGAACCCCACAATAAACCATATAAATTTTATCGAGTACCATGTAGGCTACAGTAGCCTAAATACCATGGCTTATAAATATGATATGCATACTCATATTATAATTCAGAGTACTATAATATTATACGTGATAATACTGATTATTATAACTGCACCATAGTACTACCACAATATTTTTATACACAAGAGTAAAAGAAGCAACAAAATTTTAGACCCAAACAAATGTGAGCTATAATTTAATTAAAGAATTTGGTGTTTTTAATATTGTAAAATGTTAGTAAATTGTTTATCACAATAATAAATAATATTAACATTTATTATAGCAAAATACTGTATAGTTTTCTGTTTCTTTTCTGTACTATTTATTCTGCATTTATTTACTCTTTTCTGTATTTATTTTGTGGTGGGAGGAGCTAAGCTATGTAAACTCTTATTTTTTGCAATGTGTATATATTTTGCACATCGCCTGGAGCCACATATTTGCTTTTTCCAAGTAAACACTCTTGAACTGTACATCATTGTCCCAGTCATCCTGTTTTCACACCTCTTATTGCAGCATAATTTGATTTTTCCACCTTTCACTATGAGGGCAAAGGGAGACTCTCTCTCTTTCATACTCTCTCCCTCTTCTCTTTATTCTTCCCTCCCTCCTCTTCTTTCCCTCTTTGTCTTGGTGGCCACTTCATGCTAAGATTAAGCTCGGAGGTTATGCAATTCCCATTTCCCATCCCCCACACACATCCTCGCTCTTTACCATCACTGGATTGCCAAAGTGTATAAATATGAATCCCTGGAAGGAAGAACACGGCAAAATCACCACAGTGTTTATAGTAAGCTTTACAATGAGGGATGTGTGCACATGTTTATGGATTTAAATGATTATTCAAATGATATCTGATATACAAATGCATTTGGACTATCACAAAAACCCAGTGAGTCAGAGTTAGAGTGCCTTTGGAGCTCCTGTCAGCATTTGTTAATGAGTTCTGGCTAAAGGACGCTGGAGAGTTTGTGTGTATAAAAGGGTGAACAGGGGATGCGAGATGTAAAGGAGGCGACGAGGAGGTGGGCTGGGAGATGAAGAAGAACAGACCAGCAGAGTGCTGTGACTCAGAAGAAAGGGTGGTGAGAGTGTGTCTCAATCAGCACCTGCGCTGAAGAGCAAATGTATGAAATGAAAATGAATTGTCACCCATTTGCTTCACATGCTAAATAAGGTTACCGATCACAGGTGAAATTTCTGCATGAGAGAGCAAGAGCTATTTAAAAAAACAACAGCTATTTTCAATTGGAAATTTGTCAACAAAGAAAAAGAATCTGCACTTTTGTCAAGGGAATTCACATGCTCTCTTTAGAAGTTTTTTTTTTATCATGTCCAGTCATTATCAGAAATGAAAATGGAAACCGTGTACAAGTGTCACTGATGCATATCCTGAAATGCATTGTCACAAATGTGGCAGAAGAAAATCATCAAGAGACTGTAGAAGAGTAGAGAAGCGTGTCTCTGATAAGAGCAGAAATATATTGCAGTCTTGGCTGATGGTGCTTACATGTGTGTTTTGCTTTTGAGGTTGTGTGATAAGTGCCATACGAAAGTCAGGACTCAGGCCACGCTTGAGAACATCTCTTTCAGCTTGGACAGCAGAGGACATTTATCTCCATCTGATGAAGACAGCACTGTTTCTTTCTCCACAAAGAGAAAAACAGAAAACGTGATTCATTGGATGACGCTGTGTTTTAGCCTGGTTGTTTATAACTATTATCACAAGCGAGGCCATGTTTCTTGACAAGCATCACTGCAGCTATGTTAATTTTTTAAATAACTTTGTAACAGGAATATGCTTTTGTTGTAATAAAAAAAAAAAGAATTTATATAAAAAGGGTGTTTCAGACTTTCTGAAAAGAACAGCGTCATTAAGAAAAAAAAAAAAAATATATATATTATTATTTTTTAATTAAATTATTATAGTTTGGTTCAAACCTCATTTTTATTCTATATAATACAACAATATTTATTTTCCCAAAGCAAAGAACATTCATTCAATGTTAAAAAAGAGAGAGAGAGATTATTTAATATAAAGACCAATCATATTATATTTTCTTTAATCACAGGCCAAGATGCCACTTAATGTAGGTCAATATATGTGTATGTATATGTGTGTCTGTGGCATTTGTTTATGGTGAATACAGTGCTGACATTTTATTACAGTTTATTACAGTTCCCTATTTTGATTAGAGAACTGTAAAATTAAACATCTTAGTATTTTTTATTTTTATGTCAGAAATTAGTGCACCACATGAGCAACATCTGTTCAAAATTCACATGTGCACATAATTGTGCTGTTAAATAAATATAATGGTATATATATAATTAATTTGTAATAAAAAAAGTTTTTTAATTGTAAGTATAATATTTGAACCAATATATCATTCCCTATTTCCTCCATTATGATTATGATCTGTTCTTTATCTAAATCTTAATCTTCTCAAATAATTGAAAATTTTCCAGCCTGTTAACAATGTTGCTGTACATTACTGCATGGCAGCAGACTTCAATATCACGATTTGCCAGCTGTCCCCAACACCTAGGTTTACACTTGCTTGTGTTTATCCGTGTTGTGTGTGTGCACTTGTGTATTTCAGCATTTGGATGTACTTAGTGACGTTGCCAGGCATAATCCATGTAAAGCCCCTGGTTCAAAGAGGATCTGGGTTAGTGCAGTGCACAGTCACTTAACACTCTTGTATCAACTGCAAACGCTTGCTATGTGTCTTCTCTGTGTTGAGAAGATATTAAACCAGGTACAAACCATCACACAAAGAAATGATACAGAAAATAATAGTTTCATGTTTGTTTAGTTTTTATAGGCATTTAGTTCCGATTTTACATCAACTGACACATTTTGCAGACACACAGAAATAAAAAGAGTGGCACTATTGTGATGTTACTTCAAACCGAATGCATGTACTTATATGCCCATGCTTTACGGTAAAGCAACACATCGGGAACGATGCGGGTAATAATAAGTGAAAGTGACACCCTGTATACATACAGTATATGACCAATTTAGGTGGAGAATCATTACTGAACATTGTCTAAAGGTCATTACACAATGGCAGGCTAAGATAAGAAATCTGTCATGTGATCTCCTGCACCTCACAGTCTAAAGGCCCACTCACACCAAGAACGATAACTATAAAGATAACGATATTAGCGTCCACTCCAGCGAACGATATGGTTTGTGTATTCTAAGCGGACGCGCGTCTGCTGCTTTAAATTCTTGAGCTCATCACAGCAGGATTGATTCTGATTGGTTGGCAATGTTTTTATCGTTCATCAGAAAAAAAAAATCGTTCTGAAAGTGATTCCAACGATATCGTTTCTCTGTGCTTTTTGTGTGTGGATATATATATATATATATGTATATAATATTGAGAACGATTTTTAGAACTATATTTTTAGCGTTATCTTTATAGTTATCGTGCTTGGTGTGAACGGGCCTTAATTCATCTCCTGTCTCGCTAGATCTGAATATGAACCATGGCTTATATAGCGTAAAACACAGAGCATGGACACACAAATGATTGAAAACCTTTAAGAAATTTCATCCAAAAAATGTGTGTTTATATATTTAATAAATGTTCACTTAAAAAACAAAGTAACCATCAAAAGAAGAAGAAGAAGAAACTTGACATGGGCTCTAGCCATCAAATATGCACTATGTACATTTAACCTTTGGAGAGAAAGATACAGAGTAAATGTGAACATTTACTAGACTATCGGTTAAGACAGACATACGACGACACTTCCTAGATAGAGCGTAGAGGGGCTGATAAGTGCATGTGTGAAAACCGGTCAGGTGAAACCACGGTAAAAGCACATGTGCACTCTTGCAGGTACAGCGGGGAGGGAAAAGGGAGCCAAAGCATTTCTCGCAGGGGTTTAGCCACTTCCCAACATCTTTGTGGCGCGCTGGTTGGCTTCGTCGATCCTGGTTTTGTTGGAATCGGCCTGGAAGACAAAAATAATAGATACAGATATAATATGGTATCACGTAATATCACGTAATCAAAAAGAAACTGGGAATGATATAATACAGTATTTTTTTGTTCAGCACAAATTACAAAAAATATTACCCAGTTTATTACTTTACAATTTAAACAATATATAATTTTTTTCTGCAATACATTGTGCTTAATTTTCATGAACATAATGTCACAATGCAAAAATGGTTTTAATATAAATTACCTGATTTATTACTTTACAATAATATTTTTAACTTTAAAATATCAGCTTATTGTCACATTAAATTAAAAAGAGCAAATTATATTATTATTATAGATGAAAACCATATTATATATGCTTTATAGTACTGAAAATTGGTGATGCTTAATTGTCTTAATGTTTATTAATAATTTATCATGATTAATTTTGTGATTCCAGAAAACTTAATTATTTGTAAGCAGTTTATTAAGTTAGAATATTTAAATATATGAATTATAATTTTTTTACATTGAATTCTATTCATAATTACATATTTATTTAAATTAGCTTTTGGACGTTTGCTGAGCCCCCCGATTGAGAATCACAATTCATTTTGTGATTCCTGAAGTTTCATCAATTGCTCTTCAATAAAATCAATAGTTATTAAAAAAGATTCTTGATTTTAGTGTCTTTTTTAGCATTTTAATTCAGTTAGACTACTTTAATATATATTAATATATCTAAAATATTTATACGAATAATAATTTTTAATATATGAACTTCATTTGAATAATTCTAAGTCATCCTGAAGTTTCAAGTTGAGAAGAAAAATAAATCTTAATTTTTCTTAGCATTATGTTACATTAGTCTTGACATTAAGAATAATAAATAACAATAATGAATAATATATTAATGTGAAGAATTTCATGCAGAAAACCAGAGTTCTGAAAGGTTCAGATTAAGAGCAATAGTAATAGTGATGCAAAATGCATTTACGATCCAGAATTCATAAACGCACTATTCCAAACAATTATTGATCTCAAAGGGGTATTTTTACAGTGGAATGTGACATAGCAAGCACAAACAAGGATCTTGTGGTATAATTAGAAGCTCCTATCTCATGAGAGAGGTAGCAGTCAGTATTGAGGCTCTTTTATTGAGTAATCATGATCTTACCATATCCATAATCCTGTCGATTTGACGATTCTGGGTGTCGATCTCGTTGCCCATGTCGAGAGCCATGTGGCGGAGGTTACCAATGATACCTCCCACCTGTTCCAAATTCTCATCCATTTCGTTCTCTCGCGCATCATTTGTTACCCTGAAGATAATGAAAAACAGACTGGGTTTAGTAGAGCTTTCCATAATGTACCAAGCATGACTTGAACAACTGTCTGAAACAATTAAGTTGTATGTAGACTCTAGCTAAACATTTCATTCTGTTTGCGGACTGACAGGAGACAACAGCTCAGTGGTTTCATGACCATTCCTGACTTGCCTGCAGCTACAGACTGACACAAAGCGGACATTTGTCTTCAACAGACTATTATAGAGATCCTTGTGACTCACTGACAAGTGAAGCGCAGTGTACTTACTGCTGATACAGATAGATGAAAACAACCACAGCACAATTAGGTTTCATTTACACAGTCAGCGTTTGGGACTGACAAGTGTATTTATTAACATGTCTCTCAAACTGATCCGTCCACACAACAGCAGGCGAGAGCTAATGATCAAAAAACTTCCATATGAACAGGTAACTGAAGTCAATACACTGCTTTAATTGGCAGGTGATGCTTATAACCATAGCAACAAATAGCAATAGTAAGCACCAAGACTTTATATTCCATTTTTATTTTTATTCCAAATTTTTCAGATCTTCTCAAAAACTCTCCAGTTAAATTTTTCCCTTGTATTTACTTGTATTGTACCTAAACACCACACTAAAACAAATTAGGAAATTCTCAGAAACTGCTAGTAAATTTAATAAATAACTACAAGTCTACATTGACTTAAAAAAAGAACATTTGAATAAGAAAGACTGAAAAAGTTTCTTGTAAAACATTCTCTAATAATCTTTGTTTTATTTACAACTTTGAAAAATACACTGTACACTTAACTTTACATACCACATTATATTACTTTAATACAGTAATATTTTTTTTTACAATTTAATTATTTTGCATTACAATTAATTAGAAAAAGATTTTACCAACATTATTTTGCATTACAGTACTAGAAATTAGGCTTCACTTAATTTTCATTAATATTATCGCAATGCAATAAAAGTCTAAATGAATTTGAATATATAAGACAGTCAAATATTACCTGATATTTAACTTTACAACTTTACAATTTAAATAATATCAGAGTATTTGTCACATTAAATTAATGAGAATTAAATATTATAATTATATATTATTGTTGTTATTTTAATATATAATTTTTTAATTACATTTACACATTTGGCAGACACTTTAAGCAAATTACATTGCATTTAAGGTAAATAAAATTAAGATTAGGACTCTATCTTAAGAGGTTACTCATAACCAGAGTTCACTGAAATGTATTTGCACTAATCTCTCCTAAGTAACTGACCTGCGGATGAATCCTCCGCTGATGGCCATCTGCTCACGTTCATCGACCACACGCGCCGGCTGGCTGGACACCACCCCATCCTGGTTATTACCCCATGACTGGCCACCACCTTTCAGCCTGAACAACCGCAGGAAGTGAGAGAGACAGGGTGAGAAGCTGAACGGTGTTAAGTAATACAGCACTAGACATACACTGAGAGGAACTACATGCAGATAGAAATGGTGGTCAGGATTATCTGCATGTTATGAAATTGCATGCACTAAAGGTGTTACTGAATAAATGAACAATGCTTTTCTGGAACTAACCAACATACGACATGTACAGTGGGGTGTGACAGACTATTACATAGAAAATGATGGAGACGTGACAAGTTAATTGAAGGAGGTTCATAACAATTATCAAGGTGAAGAGACAAAGAGAAACATTCAGGATTAACATGTTCTCAGCTAGAGTACAGATTAGACCTATTCCAAACGTACAAAGTGTATTCATTAAACATTTAAATACAGTTTGCTTCATCACTTAAAACGAATAAACCAACAGAAAAACATTTATCATAACAAATAACATGCATTGCATTCAGCCGGGGAAGGGAATTAGGCTGTTTCGTAATAGTATGCACTCAGTATAAAGATCTACGGCTTTGTTCACACCGCAGCCATTTATCAAATCTGATCTTTAGCAAGTGATTCTGTAAGTGATGAAATCGGACCTGCTCGTTCAGACAGTCATTATCCAGTATATAACAGACACCAGAGTAACTTAGAGAAATTAAAGAAAATATATAATAATTCTGCCACCGTTTACTGATTCAAACTTCAAATTAGATTTTCTGTCTTTCTGTCGGTGCAACACATAAGAAAAAAGAAAAGAAAAAAAACCCTTAATAACAGAAGGTACAAAGTAATACAGATTATATATATATATATACATGCATAATAATATAGAAAATACAAAAAACTAAAAAATTTTTTTTTTTAAATATTTACACTTACATGAAAATCTACTATATAGCCCCTTCACAGCTAATTGAAATAAATAAGTTTAAGTACTAAAATTAAAACTGAAATAAAAATAAATTAAAGCTTAAGAAGAGTTGTTAAAAAAGGACAAAAGCATGACAAATAACAGACAAATGAAAAATTTCAAATATATATAAAAATGCTACAATACACTTTACACTAGACAGAAACAGTTTAAGCATCCTTTAAAATATCTTGTTTTGTGTTCCACAGATGAAAACTTTGAAATGACATAAGGGTGAGTAAATGATGACAGAATATTCATGCTGCTGTGAACTATCCCTTTGAGTGTTACATGATCCCAAGAGAATTTCTTCCACAAAACTGTGAAATGTTGCTAACATTCAAAAGGCCCAGAATATATATATATATATATTTATTTATTAATATGCCCAACCTCCCACAGACCCTTTGAGAAGGCTGTACCATAAAGGATCTTGGTAATTCCCCCTCACAGGCCCTGAAACATTTCTAGTTTACCCCTAGTGATAAGCCAATATTGTTTTGGAAAGTTTTGTCTCAGCTCCAATGGTGCTTATGTGCCAAATACAGATAAAAAAATCTGAATTTAATTGGATTTCAAACAATATATAAGTGTGATTTGAGTCAGATTTGTAAAATATTGGATATCACCTACTATACAAGTTTGAGGTCTGAATACACAATTTTTTTATTTTTTTTTCTGTTTGTTGTCTGAACAAAGCTCACAGCAACTCTCTAAGCAATGCAGATTTTTCTATAAGCTATTACCTTTAAGTTCAACCTTTTATGTAAGATAGGGCTGTTTATATATGTTATTGTAAGCATTGCCTTACTGCCATTGTGACTACATGAGCTGATATGAAAAGCTCTGACCAGAGGCAGTGAGACTAAAGCGTGACCTTAATCCTTACTGACACAGACACAGGTGCGTGTCTTTAAAAAGAAACATGAATAAAAGTTCTGAGGTTAGCCAAAATCTCCTTTACATTCATCTGCACATGCTTTAAAGTCAACATGAAATCAGAATTGAGCGTGTTTACCTTCTTAATGCTCATTCTAGTCTCACTGAGCATGATTCTTTATCTTTCATCAAAATGTAATAACTTGCATCACCCTTGAACCTATAAGCCCTCTAATCACACCAACTGTCATAAAAATACCAATTTCCCAATCCAATCAATTTGTGATGCATAAAATCAAGCTCCCACTTTACATTTTCCCATTGTATATTCAGTATGCAAACTTGCCTTTCATGCTGACTTTAAAAGTAAAAGAAAAATTACTGATTTGCTCTTTTACACTTTGATTACTTCAAGCCAAAATACATAAAAGGAATAAGAAACTACCCGATAGTTAACATTCATAAATACTTCATCAAACAACTGGCGTGTGGCGATGGCCTGCATTACCACTGATGACCGTTTAACACTTTTCAGCCAGTGACAGTTGCTCACTTGTGTATTTATGCAGTGCCTGCACCATTTTGCAAGAGTTGGTCACACACAATATTATTAACATAATATTTGCAACTCATGAAACAGAGAATAATGAGAATCAATGTCTGTGTCCACCTGGATACTACAGTACTGAAAACTTGTTTGAATGGGTTTGTGCGTTTACAAAGTTTAAAGGTGCACCGAGTCATTTTTTTCTTTAATTACCAAGTCATTTTAACATTAATTACTAAGTTCCCAGTGAATAATTAAACTACCCACAACCCTCAAACAATATCTATCAATCAGTGAAATCATTATTACAATCTAAACAGAAAAAAGCAAACATGTTATACAGTGACTTTCAATTCCTATAAAGCATTAGGCTATGAATTACCTCATTGTCTCATCTTCCCATACAATGTATTTAACAGTGTAAATATTTAGTCATTTGTTCAAATAATCCTTGTATGCCATTTTATAAAACAGGAGTTTCTCCTCTAAATTCTGATTGGATGAGCTATGTTTGAAACCGTACAATTCTGCAATATCACACTATTGTTTTCTATATCAGCAATGACCCTCGGATAATGATGTTCTTTTGTTTATTTTCTGAAAAAATCAGTGTTTTTGAACGGATCTATTAAATGATTCATTGACTTACTCAAAGGCAGTCACTTGTTTAGTACCTGGATGAATTACTGTTTTTAAACAAAACATCGATTCAATGACAGATTGGTTCTGTAAATGATTCAGTGACTCACTCATTGAAAATCGCTTGTTTTGTTCCTGTATAATTCAGGTTTTGAATGAATCAGTTGAGAAAATGATTCAGTGACTCACTCACAAACACTTGTTTCCCTCCTGAATTATGTATTGCTTTTGAATGAATTTTTAAAAATAAGTATATTCGTTGATTCACTCAAAGAGAGTCATTTTTTTTGGTTCCTGAATAAATCAGTGTTTTTGACAAATCGCAGAATAAATGAAGACAGTCACAGGACAACCAGCAGATGGAGTGCCACTCAATCGATCACATTTTGAGGACTAGAACTGTTCTGAAAAAAAAAAAAGACTCACTGCACCTTTAAGGTATGAACAGCACATAATTAGTAATTAGCTGTAATATAACCAATACATAGGCCGTATACAGTATATTGCCAAGATAACATTTTCCACCATTTTACCCACATGCAGTGACATGCTTGCCTTTTAGGGAACCCTTTTGTAAGAAGCCAGCTCTGCCAGCCTCAAGTAAATAATGTTTTAATTTCTAATCTGTGGTCCACAAAGTTCTTTCAAGGAATGTGTAATGCTTGCATTTCAAAAAGTAGCACATGCATATTAAGCAGGCACTTAACATTTACAAACAACAGTCCTTCACCAATGGATCAGTGAAGCATAGAGCCCAGCATATTTGTGCATTCAGCCGGCAGAGAGCAGGGCCTACAGCTACAACTATGGGTTAACCAATGGCGCTGCAGACGGACTTAGCTCTACCACCATCCCCATGCACAGAGAAGTAGTCCAGGCAGAGTGCAGTGGGGGGAAGTCGCAGCTATGGAGCGAGCGTGCAAGCTGGCCACGTGCTTTTTTTATCCTATTTGTCAGGTTCAGGCAGGCAAGCAGGCAGGCAGGCGACAAGCATCACCTACTTGTTACATGGACATGGACATAGACCACAGAGATTTCCTAGATCCGTCAAATTCTTTTCTGCTTCTTTCATGTCCTTATTGATCTGATCCATTCCCTCTTCGATGCGCTCCAGTTGCTCTGATTTAAACATTAGTCAATTACGCCCCCAAAAGAAATAAAGAGTGCGGAAAAGGAAAATGGAGAGAAAGAGAAAGGGATGGCAAGGAGGAAAAGAGGGACAAAAAGAAAGAGAGAGGCTTAAACATTCACAGTGACAAGAGACAGTCAGACAGCAGCAGACAGGTGAGAGCCTTGGACGCTTCACCAGTACCTACTTGTCGCAGGGACATACAAGTCCACAGCATTTGCCTACATCTTTTAAACTTTTCTCAGCTTCCATCATGTCTTTGTTGATATGGTTCATGCCATCTTCAACACGCTCGAGTTGTTCTGGTCAGGACAAAGGGGTGACAGTAATGAAATGAGACTTTGCATCCTTGCAGACAAACGATGATGACAAATGACATCTAAGCTGTCCAGAAGCACATTTCAAACTCAAAACATGAGATATTTGAATGATGTGGTGGATGGTTACGTAGGTTAAGTTGTGCCAAGAACATGGCATATAAGGCGTAGAGCACATAAAAAAGTGACTTTTCCACCCACATGCATTTAACTGTTTAATTTGTGCTCAACTTGACAATTTGCCTTGATTAAATTAGGGCAATAATAAAAGAAATAGTTCACCCAAAATTTAAATTCTGTTATCATCTACATGCCTCATATTGTTCCAAACCCATATGACATTTTTTTTGGCAAGTCACTATTTACCCCACCATGCTTCTTGGCATCTATGGTTTCATGAAGAACTTTTACCATCAATGGAACCTTTCCATTTAATAATGCCCATTGGATTTTTTTAATGTTCTTCACACTAATAAACAAAATGAAATGGCTATTTCAAGAACTGCTCACTGAATTTTTTTTTTTGAAGAACCAAACATAATTCTTCTGTGGCATTGCTGTGAAACCCCTTTTTTAGAACCTATATTTTAAGAGTGATAATGAAATTGAAAGGGGAATGACTGGGGCTGTCAAGCTCCAAAATCAGCACTGCAAAAGTCTCATAATCATTCCTTGGAAAAAGGTTCAGGTTCAGAACAACACAAGTCTTCATTTTTGAGTGAACTATCTCAATAAGCATTTGCTAATATTTTTTAATAGGGATGCTCTTCTGAGCCTTTAGGGAATCCAGCGGTTGCTGGCACGAATGCTTGGCATCACTGGGCACTGGCTCATTGTAACTGAGCCACCACTGCCTGAGCTAAACTGATAAAAAGAAACTGTCAGGATGATTACGAACATGTGAATAAAGTGAGCAAATGCTGAGAAAGAAAGATGATCAGAAACAAAACAGAAATAAAGAGCAAATGAAAATGAAACATGGAGCTTAAATATTAGTTATAGTGTGGTAATTGGAAGTAAACTGAAGAATGTAATGGATGATCATTCATAAATTAAAATGAACAACAGACTGAAGGGATACACATTCCTTTAGGGCTTTAGAAAACTGTAAAATCCCTGGGGGAGTAAAAATGGATGTTGCAGTTTTATAAAAATAAACAAATATATAATTAAGATTCACTTTTAAGTGTTTGTTCATCTGCCCTTAATTGAGCTAAAAATGTTAGTTTAAATGCAACTGACAGGGTCTAATATGAGGTTTCCACCTTATACTGTCAACAAGCCAAACGACTAATTGGGTTTTGCTGCTAATCCCATGAGCAAATGCAGCGTGATGGAAGAAAGAGGTGGAAGGAGGTGAGAAAGACACTGGGAGACTCGTGCTGTCATTGGTTGACAGTGATGTAAAGCACATCTTCACTGACTGAGACTGTGACGGCTTACATTGAGCTACTTTACTTCTTTTCCAAACAATAATGGTGAACCAGGACTTAGCCATCCTGGTTACCCAGACATATTGACTTACCTTCGAACCCCACTCAAGATCAATGTGAATTCTAAGAAGAATGTAGTAATACAGCTCTATGTGGTTGTGTTACCAACAAATTGGTTTCTCAAAACTGGTTCTGAAGTACCTCTAAAAGGAATAATGGGGGTTTTAACAAAATGAAGTGACCAGGATGGCTGAGTGGTTAAGGTGTTGGATTTAAGCTCCAATAGACAAGTGTCTCTGGAGGATCAAACCCCACTACTTGTAACAAATGTCTATTCTATCATAAATTAGGGTGGAAAAGCTGTGCTCTTAGAGACTAGAGGAACCTGACAAAACAACCAGGATGGCTGAGTGGTTAAGGTTTCAGACTTTTGATCCAATATACAAATGTCTTTATGGGTATAAACCCTCCTCCTTATAGAGATGATAGAAAGCATATTGGAGAAGCAATATCTACAACTAGCCTAAAAAAGTGACTGGGATGGCTGAGTGGTTAATTAAGCCTTTGAAATCAAAATCCAATGGATAAATGTGTTTGTGGGTTCAAACCCCACTCCTGGTAACAAAACTGATTTCAAACATTAAAAGAAATTCAAATTTGTGCTGGTTGATGTCATGACATTTTCTATCTTTAAATAAAACAGACGGAGTACCATACCATTTGGACGGTTAACACTGTAGGCTGGTACCCAGATGTTGTAGGTTCAAAATGCTGAAAAGGTGATTAATGAACTACCATTGCAGTGCCCTTGAGTTAGAAAACTGGCTTTATGTAGTTCTTTAAGTGACTGTCTTATCACTCCCTTTATATGAAGTGGACTTCTAAATGGAAGCCACCTGAGCTATAGGAGACTATTACATTAAGCAATCAGAGCACAGCTTTATGAGATGTGCTGGAGGCAAGAAAGGTGGCGGGATCATTTAAGGTAGGAAATGGATTGTCCTGAGGCAGCCTGAAGAGCACAACATCCATAATTTAACACAACGAGAAGAAAGACTGTATGTTGTTTTGACAGACTAATTAAAATTTCTCTTCCATGTGGAAAAGAACTCAACACTTTTTCTAATCCACATAAAACCGAATAAAGCCTCTAGCATTATAAGGGCTTAATTTGTCTATAGTGTTACTATTAAACAGAGTTAAATAATTGATGAATCATTTATTGTTTTATTTTTCATGAAAATGCCTATACTGTTTGTGAAATGGAGTATGTTTGTCTAATTATCTTAAAACAGCAATGAGTGTTAACTAGAAAAACTTTCGCCCCAGGGATTGTACACAGATACATTTCATCTGGTGAAGAGGAGAGCTGTTTGTCATTACCAGCAACATCGATCGTTCAATTTACCTCTTTACAAGACTCTCTAAACTTTGCTTTTGACATGACGGGCCTGATGTTTATAATCATAAATTATGTTTAAATAATTTCTTTAATCTGCATAACAGCTCATCTGGCAAAGCATTATGAGTTCAAATAAGCAAATGAAAATGACTTACTGCACAACCTCATTAAATGATTCCATGATATGTTTTTCGCCGTAACTTACCTCCCTGTTCATCCAGCATAACCAAAGTTCTGATACCAGCATCTTTACTCTAATCCATCAAGAATGGCAAAGCAAGAAAAAAAGAGTAAATAACAAACGAATGAGAGAAGCCTACAGGTGAACAGAAAGGAGATTCACACATATTTAGGTCAGAAATAAGATGAGAAAAGAACAGCAGGCAATAAAAGAGCTTTTCAGCAGAGGACAGACTAGCGCATAGCGTTATCACGACTATTGAAATTCTTCAAGAGTGCTCTCTTCATTTGGCAGGTAATAATAGGGTGGCAATGAGGTGGCAGACAGTATGAAGCTAAAATTAGTTCTGAATTGTAAACAGAGCACTGGTTTGAACTATGAGAAGGTATGAGAAGCATGTTTGTGCATGCAATATGGCAAGTCTTTTCTGAGGCAAATGAAGGATCTATTGACCTAAATAAAATAGCTGATTATCTTATTGTGAATCCTACATCACCTCAGTATTTTAACTAGATGATTGAGGTTTGTTATCACAGCACCAGGTACCTATAGCAATCTTTATTTGCAATAAAAAAATTGTTAATACTTAATTTAGTAAAATATCCCCATTTACCAGTTTTGTCAACTCATTTTATACTAATAATAATAACAACTATGTGGATTTACTCTGGATTTAATCAGTGACATATGGCATAATGGTAACTGGAAGTGTTTATTATGAAAACAGATGCAAGTACCAGATGGGAACATTATATTTGTTCAGCACTGCTGAACTTTGAAGTTCATTAGCAGCTCAAGTATGTCATTTTCTTCCAACAATGGCAAAAGTGAGAGAATGATTCGTTTACAACTTTGGATGACCAATTTCAAGATGTAATTCACAACACCTGGTACTGGGCCTGAATCATTAATATAGATAGAGCAGTTTCTTCTTGGAGCAGGAACCTTCATATAATACTAATACAACCATTCAAATGTCTGTATTTTTTTTTTTTTTTTTATTTATTTTGAGAAATGCCTGGTAGCCAAGTAGTATCCACTGCTCCAAGATATATAGATGAGCAGTCTTAATATTTTATTTATTATTTATGATTTTATTTCTGTTTAGGGAAATGCAGCCTTGATGAAGAAAACATTAAACAATAAACCAAATAAATAATATGAATTATACTCACGATCACATTAAATCTAATATTTAGGTTTCTGGTCCTTATAATGCCAAAAGCAACCATCTTTTCTGAACACATGTGTTTGATCCCTATTAGACATTAGAAAGACTCGTTTTCACTCCTGTGTCTCACCACTGCCCTATCAGTAACACATAGATGGAGTTTCTCTGAAATCATTATTGATTTTTATCACTGAGCGGAAATTCGGTGCTACTGTATTTCACCATCTCAATTTCTGACCTTCAGTGGCCATGAAAACAAGCAGTGCACCAAACTCTTGGTTAAAACAGATTTTCATACACTGCCAAATTGATGAGCAAGAACAGTGATCAAGTGATCACTGTGTGCAATTTATTTTATTTTATATATATATATATATATATACATTTATTATATATATGTGTGTGTGTGTGTGTGTGTGTGTGTGTGTGTGTGTGTGTGTGTGTGTGTGTGTGTGTGTGTATAGGTCAAAAAGTCACTATCCTACCTCTTCAACCAGCTGCAGCATGCGACGAGTGCTTTCCAAAGACTGTAGAAAGAAAAATATACACTTGTTATTACCCCAAATGCACACAACAGCTGCTTGTTTGGTTCTTCATGTTGTTATTTGAATTTTGTTAGTTGAGCACCACAGTTGGCACAAGGCCATAATGTCAGTTCCGACAGCATGTTACTAATGGCTTCCAAGTTCAGGCTGAGCTGAATGTATAGCCATTTCTGTTCCCCCACCTTTCCTTCCTGTTCCAAGCTCAAGATAACATTATCCACTCATGAATATTTAAAGCTCTCCCATTCCAGTCCATATATATAACTGAGCTGAAGAAATATGACTGGGCAGTGCCACAGGATGCTCAATAGCAGGCTGGGATTAAAGATCATTACTGGGATCTTGATTTATTTTAAGAGAGCTCTCATCGAGAGTAATGCCATAGATCATACACCATACCCCACCCAGCCATACACCACCTTGTCAATGTGTGCCACTGAAGGTGAAGAATGTCATGTTTTCTGTGTTAATACTGTCTCATGTGCCACTTAAATGTGTGGAAACAACTAGACATTGACAAGTTGTCAAGAAAAACAGCTGGCAAGTCCATTTTCATCTAATGCAATGATCTGCTTGTTTATTGAAGCTATTTCATTGGGAAAAAAATAAAAAAGCATATGGGAAGCATTTGTTTACTTTCTGGCTTGTATGTGAATGCTTCAAATGTACTCAGATGTACCCATTTCTCAGTTAATTAGTTTAAATATATATCTATATATTAAATGCATTTATTGCAACTTTATTTACATTACATAAAATGTTTTTTAATAGTAATTTGTTGTAATGTGGATTATTGTGGGGGTGATGTGGATTGAATGTTTTGTCACTAGTGACACTTGTCTGTTTCCTCTACTAGTTACACATACATTGCACAATTCACCTTCAAGCAGTGTTAAAACAAAAATGCCATTTTTTAAGGATTAAGATAAAAATGACAATAATGTTTTTTCTTAAAGAGATAGTTCACTCAAAAACAAATTCAATCACCCTCAAGTTTGTTCCAAGCCCATATATATATATTAGGGGGGTAACGGTTCACAAAATTCACGGTTCGGTTCGATACGATACACTGGTGTCACGGTTCGGTTCGGTACGGTTCGGTACATTTTAGATACAGCAAAAAGAAAAAATTGGCAGATAAATTTCCTTAATTTTTAAAAAAATGTTTTATTTATTAAAACTATCAAAGTATGTTTTTTTTTTTTTTTTTTTTTACATTGAACAATGATGGAGCTATTCTTTACCCATCTTCTATGGTGTTTTCTTAGCAGCATACTGTATAAAACAAAAACAGCTCCTTATATAAAAAAAATGAAAATGTTATATTAGTTATGAACAAATACAAAGATGTAACTTTTTATATGGAACTCTATAACTCTTTATATTGAGTGTGTTTTTACTCAATTGGTTCTCTATAGGGCTTATGTTTTTTGGAACAAAGCAGGAATTACGGTCTGTCTGAAATGGGCTCATGAAGGAATATTGTAACTGGGCTCAATTACATTAAACATGTTCTTAAAACCTACGTTTTCCACTACAGAGTAAGGCGCTTGCTCACTCAGTACGCGCTGAAGGCTCGTTGCAAAATGGCTAATGCGTTTAACAGACCAGAAATAGAAGATCCTCCAATAACCAACAGGTCTGGTGTTTGGGTGCACTTTGGATTCCCTGTAAGCTATAATGGTGATGATAGAATCAATGGCAAATAGTAAGGTCTCATATCCGCGGCTATAATGTAAATGTAGCCTACCAATCGCCGTGGTGATGTCTTTTGCCCTGTTTGAATCCGTTGGAAATGTCTGTCTAAATGCTGCGGGGATAGTTTGTTTCGTGTATGTTTCTCCTTTTTTTCGTCTTTTCCCAGATACTTACACACTAAGGTGATGTCGGCGTAAATGAGTTGACATGTTTCAAGTATTCCCGCTGGTGTTTTTTTTTTTTTTGTATTCCCGCTGGTGTACCCTAGATGCGACATATCGCAGTTTTTTTATCCACCACTCTCTTGCCATCACCATTATAGCTTACAGGGAATCCAAAGTGCACCCAAACACCAGACCTGTTGGTTATTGGAGGATCTTCTATTTCTGGTCTGTTTAACACATTAGCCATTTTGCAACGAGCTTTCTGCGCGTACTGAGTGAGCGAGCGCCTGACTGAGTAGCCTAACATAAACAAGTTGGTGTTTTTTTCTTCTTCGGGGGTGTCAGGGGCGTTGCCTGTTACGTCGTTTGGGTTATTGGGCTACCTTGTTGAACGCATATCATTATATTTCACAATTTTTTTTTATTTTCCAAATATAATTAATTAGTCCAACGAACCGAACGGTTCAATACGAATACGCGTACGCATATATATATATATATATATATATTACAGTATATATCTCCATTCAATGAATCTGAGTTCCAGTTATGTTTTGGGCTTCATTGGTTTGTACTATATGGGCGAGATTCTTGAAAATATCTTCTTTTGTTGCATACAAGTTTGACATGACATATTTCTGGGAGAACTATCCGTTTTTTCAGTTTATAACCTAGTAAAACAATCAAGGACATATGCACAGTGGCCATGTTAATAATGCACTAAACTTCTGATGACATGATCAATCACCCTTCCACATGTATTTGTGTCAAAGTTCTGATTGTTCAGCAGGAGACCAGTGTGATTACAGGTCTATCAAAGTCAGTGCAGAATCCCCACTGGGCAGGTGCCGTGAGTTAGGCTGTTTCTTTCTGAAACGAGTGGAGAACCTCTCATTGTTCATGTCTGGTAATCAAGCAGTCTCCACCAAGCAGACTCTAGTCTCCATGATAAATAGATGAGCAGTCTTAATATAGAGCCGCTTCATTTTGCACAAAACAGTTTCATTCAGAGATACTCTTTAGAGTGATTCTGTCTTCTGCTGCATGGCTGGAAGTCATGGTGTGTTCATTCTCCTTCACGCTGAGATGGGTCTATTTATAAACAGATGCTGTTGTATTTAGGGTTTATTTTTAGACCTGTGTCTCTTATGCATGTTGAAGGTGTACTTACCTCATCGCCTAGCTGATCCGCTCTGGCCTGCATGTCCGTCAGCTCGTTGCGCATGTCGGCCTCGTCTGCCATGGCTGCTGGAGTAATGAGGTGCTCACCTCTAAATGGGAAATGTAGCTCTTACTTGAAGGCCAGAAAAGAGAAGAGAAAGAAAAAAGAGAAGAATGCTTTTTAGACTATGCCAACAAAGACACACTGAAGCGAATATTCCAGACAGATCTGGTACAGCAATGCACAAAAAAGTTAAACAATATATGAACAAACAGAATTTATAAGTGACTCACACAGTGCCGTGCATCACATGTACATCTCTGCATTTCATTCTATTTCCATTTGAATATAATCGAGCAAGTATTGTATGGCAGTCAATATATCTAGACACATTCTCAGAAATTGACTCATCGATTCAAGGACTCAGGTTACTCAAAGCTCACAAAATAGAAAGAGAAAAATGAAAGATATATCATAGAAGATGTGTACTGAGAATAAGATTATGAATTCATTACTACTTCTAAAAAATAATGCAGGAAATGTAAAGGAATTTGCTGAAATGTACTCTTTTAGGTCATCCAAGATGTAGATGAGTTTGTTTCTTCATCAGAACAGATTTGGAGAAATTTAGTATTACATCACTTGTTCACCAATGGATCCTCTGCAGTGAATGGGTGCCGTCACAATGAGAGACCAAACAGCTGATAAAAACATCACAATAATCCACAAGTAATCCATATGACTCAGGTCCATCAATTAAAGTCTTGTGAAGCAAAAAAGTCCTTCATTAAGACATTTAAACCACAAATGTCCATAATAACACTTCCTTTTGCTTGTAAACAGTGCGTGATCTGCGCATATTTCTGTCCTGATTCAGACGAGATGTGTTTTTTTACTGGAGAAAGCAATATTATGGATAGAGGACTCAATTGACTCAATTTTTTTTGGTGGTGAATTATTCACTCAAAGTCAATATAAAATCAAAACTGACCTTATTCTTATTGTGCACAATGCATCAGCTGAAAGTTATAGTAAAGGATTCTTTTGCCTTTGTAACATTACTTAAACTGTAACTTGCTCCACCTATGAGACAAATGTCCTTTTCACTAGATGTTACCAATTCCTCTTATTTTATTTCCCTCTTATTACACTTTTTAATATTTATAAAGGATCAAATAAAGCACCATCCTATAAATATCTTTAAAAAACATCTGATCACAGAAGCAAAATGGGTCATGAGCACCTTTTAATGTTGACTTGAAATACAAATGCTCTATCTTTACTGACCACAGGATCATTTTCAAGAGTGTTAACTGAAATTATACATATGTCACATCCTTCTGCATCAAGGGTCTTGGATGCTGTCATAAATGCCAGTGTGTCTCATGTACCTTGAGATGATTTATTCTTTTCACTGAAACTCAAGCACAAACATATAAAATGCTTTTATAATCCAGTTTAAATGTAGAAAGCATTGGACACAAATGTGTCATGTTGGCTGCAACATCCTCTTGGCACCCTGGCACTGGCATGTTTCCCTTATATTCCTCATCTCTTGGCATGGAAAACGCTTGATCTGCCTACTGTTGATTAACATGAGGACCAGTCAGAGATTTTGTCAAGATCTACAGTACCACTTTATCACTACAGAATGTCTTTAAACAGACAATAGATTGCATTTATTTTATGCATTTAACACATTCTCTCCAAAACCACTTACAATGCTTTCAAAATAGTCATTTTATCTGTTATCTGCAAACCAAAGCCATGACCTAAGCATTGCTTACATTGTGCCAGTTGAGCTACAGACAACAAGAGTCAACACTTTTTTCCTGGTAGGATGGCGCCATGAATACATGAACACCAGTCCATGCAATGTTACTTTAATCAACTATAATTTGGCATCAAATCATGTTAATATATTGCCAGAATTCTGCTGGAACTACTGCTGGTGTTTCCTGTCATTAGACATTTCGTCTTATGCCAACTGGAAAAGGCAGCAGACCTGTGATAATCCATCTTCTCCCTGGCTGCTCGATCTATCTATCTCTCCGCTCCAGTGATGAGAGGTCCAAAGAAAACATGAGTAATTAACATACTCTCTTTTCTATTATAAGACAATTAGATTAATTAAAGAACCACATTTTAATAGATCGTCAAGCCTGAAAGCCTGCTGATCTGTGGCATGACACTCGCGGCTTCTTGCTTTTATTATTCTGCTTCTGTTCTGTTTCACTTTTGATTTTCAAATGAAATAAAACAAACAACTCAACTACCAACAGCCCTATAATGTATTTAAAATGCAGGGCTGTTAAATTCTAGAATCTTTCAAATCGAGTTGAAACTGATAAAGTATAACTTACATTATCATGATTGTCAGTATCAAACAAACAAACAAACAAAGGGCAGACCTTATTCAGGTAGACTGACATGTAAATAATGTTAATCGAACCTAAAAAATATTGCAGCAGGTTTTATCTTTATCTATGTACTGATAATTATTCTCCTGTACACAGATTATAGCTAACCTTGGTCTTTATTTCCATTAAACTCCATTGGTAACGACAGAACTTACGACCATAGTTGCTTTTGGGAAACGCAAGTTTTAAGTATTCAAGTTTCAAGTGCAAGACAACAGTTTGGGGAATTAATAACTTTTAAGATCAGAATTTATATTAATCTAAATCTGGATGAACTCAAAAGCATGTTAAAATCTGCATGAATGCTACATGGCTAGAAAAGAGAGTGGAAGTAGGTCTAGGTTCTATAGACGCTGTTATAAAAGAATCTTTTGTGAGGAAACCTCAAACTGCAATGTCTCACACTATCAATATCCCACTGAAAATGCAGTGCCTCAAAATAAATCATAGAGACTCCTCAAGTCCCAGTTATGTTCAGAAAGAGCCACATACCTTAAGAGAAAAAGAACATTTCTTTGAAAATCTTAGTAACTAAAAGCTTACAGAAGTACTCAGAGTGAAAGCTTAAGGTCACATATTCATGACATATAGTCTGTGTAAATGAAGCTTCAGAAATAAATTTAAAATTAAAAGCAACCCAGAATCCTACAGCACAGTTTGTCATTGCCATTTCATAAAGTGTGAGGACGCTGAGGTCAAGCTCATGATGTGCTTCGCAGACTGATGTCAATGTAGCTGAAATCTACCGTCGGGTATAAGCAGTGAATTCAGAACTATATTTACTTCATGACTCGCCAGTTATTTAATGTTTCATGTCTGTAAAACACAGCATGGAGTGCAGTGCATGAAAAATGAATTACACTTTTATTTTGTTCTTTTGTGAGTGTAGAACCCCAGCTGAAAATAATTATGAGCACATAGTGTGTGGATCCATCAATATTTTCCAGAAGTTGCACACATTCCCTAGAGAGTGTGGCACCATGGTGTGTGCTGTTTGAACACCTCTGCTCAGTTTGAATAAATAACTTTATGTTCATCTGTGACCTGTACGTGAAGGGTTGCTGTCTATTTCTTTGCACCCTGGAGAGAACAACAGTACTTGCTGGTTATTTAAAGCACTCTTGTTGAACTTGACATTTACTAATAGTAACAAGTCAATGTTACAAATGACCTTGTCCAAACACGTCAATAAAATGAGCTGTATTCAGGATAGTATATGGGGAAGTTGTGGCCTAGTGGTTAGAGAGTATGACTCCTAACCCTAAGGTTGTGGGTTCGAGTCTTGGGCAGTCAATACCATGACTTAGGTGCCCTTGAGCAAGGCACTGAACCCCCAACTGTTCTCCGGGTGCCACAGCATGAATGGCTGCCCACTGCTTCGGGTGTGTGTTCACAGTGTGTGTGTTTTCACTGCTGTGTGTGCACTTTGGATGAGTTAAATGCAGAGCATGAATTCTGAGTATGGGTCACCATACTTGGCTGAATGTCACATTCTATTGGAACTTTCTATTCATCAAATAATCCAGAAAAAAAAACAAATCAGTTTCCACAAAAATATGGAGCAACACAACAGTAAATTCAGATTTGCCATCACAGGAATAAATTACATCTTAAAACATATTTAAATAGAAAACATTTATTTTAAATTGTAATAATATATCACACTATCTCATGTTTGATTAAACAAATGAAGCACTGGTGAACATAAGTTCACAAATATTAAAAAAATCTTACCAACCCCAAACTTTTTTAATGGTAGTGTATCTATTGTAAGTATTTCTTACAAAATCTGGTTTTTATACTTTAAATATTTAAAAAAGGATCAGAAAATAATTAAATAATACATTTAAATACACAACATGCACAAAACAAGGATGAAATCTATTTCGCAAATGCAAATAATCATTCTTAAACCAACAGAAGAGAGCTTGCATGGCCTTTAAGAAGGACACTGGTATGATTTATCTCAAACGATGCAATGGAAACTGCATCTACTCCAGGTGATAAACAAGAAATTAGAGATCCAGTTACACTGTACATGACGTCAGTCTCATCAGTATTCTTTCTCTTCATCTCTCACTCCATTATTATCTCTCCTGAGCCATCCTAATTCAGTATTCCATTAATAATGGTCGATGTGTCAGATACGAAACAAGAGCAATGGCTTTCTCACTGGCAAGCATTTTCTTCCAGCCTTGTCTCTACAATGGCATGGATGCATAGGCCATCTTGTAAACGATTGTTCTTCAAGGATGTGGCTTATCCGCCTGAACCAGATTTAATCCACACCCTGAGAGAAAAACTACATTGCCACCCAGACATGCCATCTGTGGGCGTACTCTTTTCCTGTCAGGAAGACAGGCCTGGATTGATGTATCAGGGCCAATTTTGGCAAGTGGCATCACAAACTCTTCACATTTATTTGGAAAATGCTTTAATCCTAAACAACACCACATGCAAGGTACATAGAAGAAGGTTTTTGGTTTACCTGGGAATTGAACCTATGACCTTGCCAATGGCATACTTTACTGTTTAAATTACAGGAAGGGGGTAAAATGTTGTTGTTGTTGTTTTAATAAAAGTAAATAAAGTGAATCCATTTTACAAGAAAATACTATTTTTTACATGTCGTTTCTTTTAAATAACTGTGAAATTTACTAGCAATTTCTGAGTGAAAAATTGTTTCTACACCAATTTTTTTCAGTGCAGTTTAATAAAATTTCTCTGTAAATTTATGAAGAAAAAAAACTGAAAAATAAACAAATGAAACTAAAAAATGTGGTGTAATGTTTACAAGTTTCCCTCAGAAATTGTAAAAATATTTACAAAGAAATGGGATAACACATTAAATTATATGTGTAATTTTGAAGTGGAAATAGACAAAAAATATTTTCTTGTAAAACATGCTTAAATAATTCCAAATACATTAAAATAAATAAATAAATGTGTCTAAATAAGATTAAGCATTTTTATTTACAATATTTACTCAACTACAAAACATTTTCTAGCAGTTGAAATGTCAATAATAGAGATACTCTCCTCTCAAGGACTTTGCGAACCATTATTGGCAGAAATATTAAACATTTTCAATTAATGAGGTAATATTAGTCAACCTTCAAGAATGAGAGTTTAATAAAAAGTTAAAAACGTATCACCAAACAATGCCAATACATACCAGTATAAGGGCCTGCGCATTGCATTGCTCTCTTTAGCATTCAAAAGGTCATTTTGTTTAGCCCTTTGGCAAGTGTTGTGTTGTGGAAAGTACAAGTTGATATATACTGCAACCTTGACATTGAGAAACAGGTTTGTTGAACTCTGGCCACATAGAAAACAAGAACACAGCTCTATTATATACTATGTGTCTTCTTGTAATTAATAATTTGGGAGAAATTGCCAAATTACTTTTATATTCAAGAGTGAAAACATGCCATTATGTTGCACAAATGACAGCAAATATAAATCCATTTATACAGTATGTCCATTTAATAGAGAAAAAGAAAAACCTTCTCTGAATTTGGTTATTATTGCTTTTTTGCTGTTGATTTTAAACAATATTTGCCATCTGCATTTGTATTCATTGTGATGGTGATGGATCTTGATGATTATTATATATAAAGACCTGAACTAGCACTGAACAAAAACATGGTTCAAAAAGGCTCAGTTCTGAAATATTTTGATGCACGTAATCAAATCCATCTGGACTGAAAAGTACACATAATTCCATTTCTCCATCAAATAACCCCTAGTTCAACATTTTAGCACCATTTACATCTAGACATATTAGATAAGAACTAGCTAATGCAAAAATGACCCTCAAAATGACCCTCAGAAACCACATTAATGACTCAGCTGCTATTGTGAATATAAAATAAGCAGAATAATTAACTCTGAGTACTCAGAGTGATCTGACATTTTCACAGAACATTTACAATATGTGATAATCAGCATCCAGAGGAGTTACGCCTTTGAGATATCTAAGCAAAAAATAAATAAATCACACAAAAAAAAGCATTTGACAAATGACATTAACCTAGTCTAAACCATTATTATTTAAAAAATATATATTTTAATAGGAAAATATTTATGCTATTGCATATGAATATAATAGGGCTGCTAAGCAATTAAAAACTCCAACTGCAACTGAGTGCAATATACAACGACTCAAATATTATTTTAACATGTTATGTTATCCATAATTATTCGCACCTAATAAACACTTTAAATTGGCAGCCCCAGTACATAATAGCATCGAAGTTATAATAAAATAATGCAAGGCTCATGTCATTTTTGGAGTTTATTGTAATGACAGATTAACCTTCAGCGAGCACATTTTATTTGAGCAAATCTTCATGTTGCTAGCAATATCAAGTAAGCGCTGACAAAGAAAAGGCCAGGTGCCACATCCCAGTACAAATCCCAGAAGCACACTGCTTGGCAGGATGTGTCACCCTGCACAGTTAAGAATAGCAGGGAATGATGAAACATACAATCTGCCTGATGAAATACAAAAAGTGCATTCAACACAATGTGAGGAAGGAGATGAATGTGACCCCAGTCATCTATGTCTTGAGTCAGATGTTACCACGTTCACCTCCAAATTTCATGAAGAGAGCGTTGAATGAGTGTCTTTTATATCAAAACAGAGTCCATCAAAAGAAAAGGATGTTTTGGATAGAGGTCAGTGAGATAACAGAGCCGTCAAACAACATTTCAGTGTATCCTCGAAAGGAGATCGAACTCCCGTAGAGACCTGCGGCCTGATGTCTATTAAACCTGTCAGGCTGCGTCACGTTGACCATGTCGGGTGACACAGGGTGACACAGGGCGACACGGGCTACAGATTAAACTCACCACTCAAAGAGGATTTATGGCCTACTGGCTTTCTTCACACCAAGCTTACTGCTTTGTCCCGTCTCTTCCGCGAAATTCATTTACAAATTATGAGATTCATTGAAAGAAATCTAGCAGATTTAACAAATTAATTTAGCACAATTCATTATTTAATCTTTTTATTATTCATTTTTAAACAATTAATCTTAACAAATAAACAGAAATTAAAAATGACCTTGATGTACAAAATTAACTACTAAAATTGCACAAAGAAAATTATTAAAACTTGGAAATACACTTAATTTAAAATGACAGATATAAAAATAAAACAAAATATAAAAGTAACAAATTTAAAGCATTTATAGCATTCATAAAATTTACACCAGTCTCAATCTCTATATTATTTATTTGTTAAGCAGCAGTGTAAAACTGACTAAAACTTTAACAAAATATTAAAACGAAAACAAATTCAAAATATTTTTCTCAAAGATTATAATATAATATAATATAATAAATATAATCTCAAAGATTAGATATCTAGATAGATATTTAGATAGATACACTTCCAGCACAGTGTTATCTGGCATAAGCACAAGTCTAATTATAGTCATATGTGATGTTTACTCTTGCAGAAGAGCCTTTATGCATGATTTAGTCTCATGCCACACCAAATGTTCTCTTAATATGCAGCATAATCAGATCTTATTCTGCACAAAACCGTGTGACCTGCATCCTGAAGCTGATAATTCCTTGTATATTAGTAAAAGCAAAGGTCTTTCCACTTTTCTACCATTACTTGATCTCACGTTCCTTAGACAGCCATTAGACAGCAAATCCTATTCAGTTTAAAGCTCGATAACCAAGACAACCAGAAAAGATGGAGAGAACGAGAGGAGAAATGAAACTTTTACAAACAAGGTTTTAAACTAGGCATATCACTAGCAAGATGTTTACAAGACAACTCAGATAACAGTAAAGCACAATAAAGGACAAAAATGTTGTGTTCTTCTATCACGAAAACAAATTCCTCCATCCAAATTTCCCTCCATCCTATCGAATACAGGGATGCTCCATTTTGCCCACTTATATCAAAGGATTACATCACTTGCTCAGCAATGGCTGCTCTGCAGCGAATGGGTGCCATCAGAATGAGAGTCCAAATAGCAGATAAAAACATTATAATAATTCACAATTAATCGATATGACTCCAGTCCATCTATTAACATTTTCTGAATTGAAATACTGCATGTTTGTAAGAAGCAAATTCATCATTAAAAATTGTTTTAATTTTAAACCATTGCTTCTGGCCAAGATACCAGTCCATAATCCATTATAACGCTTCCTCCAGTGTAAAAAGCCAATCCCCTGTTGTCCTCTCATATCAAAATCCAACAATTTATGTGCTTAGAACAGTTTTGGACTGTTTTGCGTTTGTAAACGGTGCTTGGTCTGTGCAGATTTCTCTCCTGATTCAGACAAGATTACTTTTTCACTGGAGAAAGCAATATAATGGAAAGATGACTCATATTTTAGCTGGAAGCAATGGTTTAAAGTAAAAAATAAAATAAATAAATCTTAATGATGGATTTCGTCGCTGCTTTTTGCGGATGATGTTGTCGTGTTGGCCTCCTCAGACCAGGACCTTCAGCGTGCACTGGGACGGTTTGCAGCCGAGTGTGAATCGGCTGGGATGAGAATCAGCACCTCCAAGTCCGAGGCCATGGTTCTCAGTCGGAAAAGGATGGATTGCCCACTTCAGGTTGGTGGAGAGTTCCTGCCTCTCTGCCTCTCCACCAGGAGTTCAGGTATCTTGGGGTCTTGTTCACGAGTGAGCGAAGGATGGAACGTGAGATTGACAGACGGATCGGTGCAGCTTCTGCAGTAATGCGGTCGCTGTACCGGTCTGTCGTTGTGAAGAAGGAGCTGAGCTGTAAGGCGAAGCTCTCGATTTACCGGTCAATCTACGTTCCTACTCTCACCTATGGTCATGAGCTGTGGGTCATGACCGAAAGGACAAGATCCCGGATACAGGCGGCCGAAATGAGCTTTCTCCGCAGGGTGGCTGGGCGATCCCTTAGAGATAGGGTGAGAAGCTCTGTCACTCGGGAGGAGCTCAGAGTAGAGCCGTTGCTCCTCCACATCGAGCGGAGCCAGCTGAGGTGGCTCAGGCATCTATTTCGGATGCCTCCTGGACGCCTTCCCAGGGAGGTGTTCCAGGCACGTCTCACGTCTGGAGGGACTATGTCTCCCGGCTGGCCTGGGAATACCTCGGGGTCCCCCAGGAAGAGCTGGAAGAAGTGGCTATGGAGAGGGAAGTCTGGGCGTCTCTGCTTAGACTGTTGCCCCCGCGACCCGGCCCCAGATAAGCGGAAGATGATGGATGGATGGATGGATGGATGGATGGATGATGGATTTCTTTATTACAAACATGCAACTTCACACTTCACAAGACACTAATTTACAGGCTTTGTCTCTTGTTATTTTGGGATGTTCACATCATCTGCCTGGCTCTTATTCTGATGGCACCTATTCACCGCAGAGGATCCACTGGTGAGAAAGTGATGTAATGCTAAAATTCTCTAATGTATGTTCTGATGAATACAAATTCATATACATAGTGAATGGCCTGGGGTTAAGTAAATTTTCAGTAAACATTCATTTTTGGGTGAACTATTCCTTTAAGAGTGTGAACGCTCTTTAAAACATCTGCTTTGGAATGACATGAGGATGAGTAAATGATGCCGTCATTTTTTATTTGTTGGGTGAACGATTCCTTTAAAAATTAACTGCATCAGTTGCACCATGCAAGACGTTCAGAAGAAGTGAAAATCAACCCCGTGAGAGCCCTTTTAACTCTAATAATCAACCAACTAATTAAATCAACCATACTGACACCTTTCAGAAGACAAAAGTTCTCCAAGGTGTAATAAAAAACAGAGAAAGTGAGGTAGTTAGCATGAGTCGGACATCTGCAAAGTGTGTCGTTAAATATTTCTGATGAAAACATCAGGTTCCTTTCCTCGGACCAATGTTTAGATGCTCGACAAGGTCGAACACGCAGGTAAGCTACATCTGATCTCCAACCATATGCTTCTATAAAATTACAAAAATGTTCGGAAAATTGAATCCTGTAACTCCAGAGGAGGTATGTTAGCAGGAAATGAACTGGCAGTGTTAATTTCCTAATGTCAACAGAATTTCAGTTGAGGCTGATATAATACCTCCATTTGGAAAACACGCTGAAGCACATTAATCATGCGTGGCGTTGCACTTGAGAGGCATACTCGACTCTGAATGTAGGACACACGATCCTGATCACAGCCCTGTGATGGAGAGGATGTCATGTATAGCTGCTCCTCTTTGTTTCAGTGAAGCCAATACTCTTGATACTTTTTCTCATATGATACTTCCTATGCTCTTCTTTTGATCCCCTTGCATTTAAAGTGAGACTTTTAATTCATATTCTTTTAAAATGCAAAGACACATTGCTTGGAGCATGTACTTTAAGATGGAGAAACCTTCACAAGTGCATTATGGGTTTCAGATGCAGCTGTTTCTATGTCAAGGACAGTGGAAATGTCAGTTCTGCACACTGGCACATCTGTCTCTGCCTTCATAGTGCAGACATACATTATTCACTGAGAACTATGAGGTCAAGATTATTAATGCACTGTTTTTGTGAAAAGACACTGGCTGAACATAGACATGACTGGATCTTATAAAACCCACAATGCACTGGGAATAATGTTTTTTTAAAAGCAATTTTAAATCTAAATATTAATAAATATTTAATTAATATCTAAATATTAATTAAATCTAAAGATTAATACAAATCTAAAGATTTATCATAAAATTGATAGTTCTGAATATACAGTCTGTTTATGAATTAAATGCTATTGTAATATTACTTTTGTCTTTTATGAGGAAAAAAATCTTTTCATGCAATTAAAATGAATGGCATATATATATATATTTAAATTTTGTTTTTTTTCATATTGCCAATTCTAATTGTTTTTCTATCTTTTTTAAAATATGAATGCCTAAAACACCCTTTACCTATATCTCGTATCCTATGTCTTATGTCTTTACCTTTTAAAGATGATGAGGTGACCATTATGAAGAAGATTGTTGAGAGGCTTGTTTTTCTCCTTTTATTAGTTTGTTTGAACCAAGGATGTTAATAACACTTGGAGAGATCTATCCATTAGTCCATTCATCTCAAACCCTTCAGTAGTGTCTATCCTGAGCTGTGGCAGACAGGGACAAATACAAGACAATGCTTTCAAAAACCCCTTCAAGAAAATCAGCACTGTTCAAGAAAAACATCCCAGAGAATATAATGAACTATTTACTATATATACATATATATATATATATATATATATATATATATATATTTATATATATATATGAATGCAACTCAAAAGGCCTGTGTTAACCTCATGACCAAAATGTCCTTGTCAACATATTTAACCCAACCTTGTGCTTCCAAAGGTCCCGCCATCCAATGCCACCCCATAATTCCCCATGCTCAGAGTTATGGCTTCATTTTTACTCAGTTCACAAGGGACCATCTGGTCACATGTGACCCTTAAACCCAAGGGACATGCCTCCAACACACCACAGGCTTATCTCTATTAAAACCCTGATCCTGGGATCAAGGCGAGTCCCTCGAGCAGCGGCTGGCCTTCTACTGAGAAACTGTCTTCATCAGAGAGCTACCAAACCAGCATGTTCCTATGTGTTTCTTTGGAGATAGTGTGTCTGTAAACAAAACCTGACATCGGTTTTGCATTTTTCTCATTATGTTTGCAGACAGAATCTGTGGGAGGGGAACTGGTCCTAAATCAGTCGGAAAATGGAGAGTTTAACCCAAGGCTATATTTGTGCTATGAGTCTATTTTCTCTCTCCTTGCCAAAGGCATGCATGGGAAGCAAAAGTGAGGCAGAAAGGTGGAATTCATTTATGACACAGGCAGAGGCATTTGTGTTTATTTTATTATTCATTACGATTTTTTTTTTTTTTTTTTGATTATGTATCAAATAGCTTCACTAAGAGCAGAGAACACTTTCAGTGGACATGACTATGGCCCAGAGGTGACTCCTCATCTGCCCTGTACTCTCCAACAGACGTCGAATGATCTTGGCATTTGGGTAGGGAAACATAAGATGCAACTCAACTAAAAAAAAGCACGGTTTTACATGTCAACCGCATGAAACAGATACCAGCTTGGCCATCATTTTCTACAGATTAGGACACTTTGAAAATCTGTGACTGTGTTAAGGTTTCAGGGGTTACCATCCAGAGTGATTTGAAATGAGATGTCCAAGTGGATCACATGTTGTCCTCAGCCAACAGAAAGCTTTGATGTTCAAGAATTGGTTATCATCTATAAATGGTATGTGTGCCTTGTACTGAGAACGCAGTTCCTGTTTGGCACAGTTTGTTGACTACAGATTAAGTTAAAAGGCTGGAAAGTGTGCAGAAACAGGTTTGTAAAATTATACTTGGTCAAAGGTATTAAGAAAGAGTTAATAAACTAATACACTATAAACAGTGTGTGAGAGGAGAGGAGAAGGACAATTCATTTTGTTAAGACTTTGTGCATGGAAGTCATGAATAAAACTCAAGATACTACAATTGATCTGTTGTACAGTAAACATACATCATTTAAATAAACTGTATGAACATCATTTGAACATCTCACCTTTTAAGACTAGGAGGAAAAGCAAAACATACTTTACAATATTCAGAGTGTGACTGGAGCTCAATATTTAAAACTCTACAGCAATACACATGCAAAAGTGCAATACTGCAATACATCTGTCAGACCATATAAAAATCCATGGCAGGCATCTTATAGCTGAAAAAGGAGTGAATAAATCCTGAAGCCAAGAGTACAGCAGCAAAAACTAGGCCAAAATACACTTTACCATAAGAAGCCTTGCATGTGCCATGGGCTATATGGCATTATAAACAACTTACTGCAAGTAGACTACTATTAAAATGCATCTTAAAGTCAGCATGTAATGGACCCTTTTCACATTTCTGTGGTTCACAGAAGCGGAAGTCATCATAGTTGGGTAAACAAATATGGCGGTGAACAGAAACTACTGTACAACAAATTACATTTTTTTAATAAAAAGAACAACATGATAGTGTTTTGATGACTTTCCAAAAGAGGAAACACTGAGAGACTGATTATGTTGGTATTTATGGTAAAGTTCTGGCAAACACAGCTGCCATTATAACAGTAGATTTCACTGATGTTTTTTTTTACAGTGTACATTAAATAAAAACATTAAAAAACACTAAATTTATAATGTGTAAATACATCACAGTCTGTGAAATTGGTCCATATAAATAAATATATATATTTACTTTCTCAATGCACATTCTTGGTCTTATGGTGCACAATGCATCAGTGCACATTATTTGAAAAAAAAAAAAATGCTTGTCTTTGTATCTTTAATCAGAAGGTAATATCCTGTTCTACCTCTGCAACTTCATTCCTTTTCGCCTGTTATCAAGAATCTTTTCTTTTAAAACCCATCCCTCTGCTTGGTTCCAAATGGTATATCTTACACAAGTCAAGCAATTCCCAAAGGATACACGTGTCTTCTTATAGAAATGAGAAGTCATATTTCATATAGAAATACATCAGTATGCTGAAATAAAACAGGATGTGATTGACAGTCAAAGCATAAAAAGACACACTGTAATAGAAACTGGTAGAAACTGAGAAAATTAATCTTTGGTCAACCATTAAAAAATTATGCAACACTCTTAAAAATTAAGATTCCAAAACTGTTTTTTTTTCCTACATCAATACAATTTGGGGTTATTTTCAGTGAACAATTCTTAAAAGAACCATTTTTTCTTAGTCTGAAGAACATTTTAATGATCTAAAAAACCTAATTCTTCTATAAAGAACCTTTTGTGCAATTGAAAGGTTCCAAAGATGTTCTTCATGGAAGCATCGATGCCAGTAAAGAGCCTTTTTCTTTCTATAAGAGAACCTTCTAAGACTGTTCTCAACTTTAAGCCAGCATGCAATGACAATACAACATGACATGAAGCAGCAGCAAAAATCATTCATAAAAGCATACTGCACATACTTTTCAAGAATGTAACCCGTGCTTTGCCCTGTGACAAGCAGAAGAGGCACAGCAGACATGATACGTTTATGAAGAACAAGCCATGAAATGTGCTGTGTTATCAACATGTCCTTTTCTGAAAAGAGGAAAAAAAAGATGAAAGTCTGCCCTTAGAAAATGTCGCCATTCTGCGTAAATGCCATAGATTGAACACAGACAAGTGACGCAACCCTAGGACACCACAAAACCTGCTGAATACCACTATTGTAAAAAAAACATATCAAGTTTGAAATGATTATGCGAAAACTTCACGATTATATAATTGTCATATTTGTGTCAGAGCTTTGGCTGTGTAGTACAGCAGTGTTCGGGAGGTTCAAAGCAATCATCTTTTCCAGAGGGGATTACAGCTTTAAAACCAAAATGAGTGTCCCATTCAGGAAGGGATAAAGCCCAGTGTACTAATCTGATGGAGCGGAGGGAGCTTGTACGAAGCCATCCATTAAAGCCACCAGCCGTAGTCATTTCTGTGGACTGCTAACTTTCTCTCTGACCCTACAGAGCAGTCCGAACATGTTAGCATTGCACGCCTAGAGCCTGTCATCTGCACAGCCCGTATGCACAGCATGGACGGCATTAGTCATCGCCAGAGTCATCGAGAGAAGAGAAGATTACAACAAACAGACAATTTGCATTCGACTGTTTGACATACGGCGCATCCACACAGCCAATAATGTCATATGCAGCCTAAGGAGAGCGTTATATCATAATCTCTGACTGATGTGATTTTTCTGTACATGTGTCAATGTAAAATTAGTGCTTAATCACACAACATGAAGTCATTTAGAGAAATTTCAGTATTTTTAAATGGAAAATGTCTTGAAACATCAGGAAAACAGTGTTGTCCCATAAATAAATGTCATATTTGGGCATATTTACATTTTCATATATGAAATATGTTGTCATATGCAGTAAAAACATATATGAAGACTGGAATATATATTAACATATATATCTAGCTCATAAAAAAGATTTTTATATACAGTATACTTAAAATCCTAAAACCATTGTCAATACATGTTGATATTATATTAATTAACCTAAAAGATATAAAGTATTTATAAAAAATATATATACATATTATTAACATATGTACACCATAAAAACATTTATTATTATTTTTATTTATTTTCAGTGCATATACAGATTTTACTACTTTATCTTTATCTACCCAGAGAATGCATAGGTTAAAATATGTGTATATTGCCTTAGGTAGCATTTATGAGAACATCATCCTGATATATAGCAGTATTTGTCATATATTACATTTCCATATGGGTAAATTTGGTATAGAAATAATTTTCACTCAGAAATTGCTAGTAAATTTCACAATTACAAAGAAACAGCAAGTAACACATTTAATTAAATGTGAAATTTCTAAGTAAAAAATAAATAAAAAATGAAATAGTATTTTCTTATAAAATATACTCCAATCATCTTTATTTACAAAGCTTTAATTTAAAGCTTAGTTAATATTGCCTTCATTTTGTAAATAATGCTCCAAATCCTTTTTAGACAAATTTATCACTGTTTTGATTCCTTTTTAAACACCATGTGTTATGAAAAGCAACGCTATACTTCACATTGTGCTGTCCCCTGGAACAAAAAACATACAGGTAGAGAGTGTGCTCAAAATATTCCCTTCCACCTGCTTCAAGTGCCTCAAAACTGGATCATATTGACATTAAACTAAAAATAAAGCAACAAAACAACACATTTCCTCCAGCATCCTCACATGAACTCTGAACAAAGTGTCTTTCTGCTCAATGTCACTAGCCACTCCAAGGGAACAATTTGGTGCCAACACCCTGTTGGAAAATACAGTATAAAGCTGTAAACAGACATGATGATGAATAAAACACACCCTGGCCTAGATAAACAGTTATGCAATCCGTACTGGCCACTTCCCCCAAAACAGAAGAGCAATGCCAACATCAGAAGTCCCAAGGCTCTGCTTGAACAATTGATGCATGTAGGCTAACTGCACACGGAGACGTGTGACAAACTTTTGGCAGAGTTGACTGATATAGAGAACAGGTAAACCTTTAAATTCAGTTAAAAGTTCAATGTGACTTCAGTCACATTCATCATCTATCAACAAACATTCCACCAGTGTCATATGATATAGTATTGTATTACGAAGTCAACAGCGTGGAGGATAGGGTTATTTAAAAAAATAACAACCCTGACAGAGTTTAGTTGCAAAATTATAGTGACAGTGTTTCAGGCATTATGGTATGACATTTTGGTGACAGTGTATGTCAGTGTATATCAACTTTATAAGCCATTTAAATCTTTTTTACTGTAAGAAGCAACACATTTACTTAAAGCTCATCAAAACTGGTCTCTTCATCAATTGTGGTCAATGATGACATGAAGACAAAGCACAATTTTACCCACAAAACAATCAATGCAAACAATAAATGTAATGAATTAAAATCACAAGATAAATGATGCTATAAATATTAAATATCATAAATGCAACACAAAACTTTTATAAAGGATCAAATAAAATTTTTAAATAAAGTCATCAAATGTGATTCTTCACACATGCTATAGCACGGTTTCTCCATTAAAATCACAAACAATTTCACTGTGCACTAAACCATTATATGGAAAAATATTTTCCCCTACAGTATATGATTGCAAAGAATAACCAAACTTGTTGTTTGAGTAAACATTCATTTTATAATGCATGTCTTGCAAGTCTAAAAAACTGGACACATTTTCATTATTTCAATCTGCTCAAAAACTAGGACACATCTATTATTAATAAAAAAAATATAAAAAAAAGACTGTTGATTTGTTCTATTGACGTTTGACTTCCACAAAAGCGTTAATTCAGAGCTTGTTCGGTCTATTTTTTATGTTTTGGCAGGCGCGTCTCTTGATGAGCGCTGTCCGCGGTACTGAAAAAAGCAAGAGCTCGACACGACGCTTTGAATCGCTCAGTTACAGCTCTGATTCCTCTCCGAAACTTCATCGAACATAAAAACGCAAATTACAATATAATAAAAATAAATAAATAACTGAGTAAACCTGTGGGAGTTAAACGTCTACAGCTCGTGCAAAAAGCTGTGGAAAAGAAATCAAAACACCTACCTCGAACTCGATGAACCACGTTGGGAATGTTACTATCGCCTTGCCTGCTTCAGCACTGATTTGGGTCACCTAATGCGCGTGCACACAGCTCTGGAGTGAGTGAGTGAAAAAAAAAATACTCATCCCTCGTTAAAGATGGCGTGCCCCTCTGACGTCATAATGACCCTCAACACTAGGGCGTGCCCGTACAGCCGCTGTGTGGGGGAAAATGTCCCCACCTTCATCCAGGATGACGGGCTGCTCTAACGTCATAATGACCTTCAGCACTTAGGCAGGCTGCTATAGAGATTTAGTGCTCATTGATCCCTGCTTTATGCTATAGTGGAGTGTGTGGATTGTTTGGCTCCATCAGATTTTTTTGTAAATGAGAAATTAGGCAGTTCTCCTTTAAAATGCTAGTAAATGACCTTGGGAATCACCCAATATACTGTGACCTCAGAGCAGAGGTTCTGAACCCTTTTTGACTCCAAAGCTGCTCATAGTTTAGGACAATGTTCAAAGGCAACCTTTTGAAACTAGAAGCATCAGTAAACAAAAATTAAAAAAAAATGTTGTTGAGTTATTGAGAAGCCAAATGACAAAGTTGACCATTTTGTTTGAATTTGACCATGTCGTCAGTTCCCAAGGCTTCCTTAATGGATACTTTTTAAGGAAGTATGCATGTGAAAATGGGGAGAAAAAAAGTATTTTATTGTTAAAGGCATAGATAGTTCACTCAGATATGAAAAGTAGCTGAAAATGTACTCACCGTCAGGACATTCAAGAAATAGCACTACATTGCTCACCAATGTATCCCCTGCAGTGAATGGGTGCTGTCAGAATGAGAGTTTAACAACTAATAAAAACATCACAATAATCCACAAGTTATCCACCAATTAATATATTGTGAAGTAAAAACTGTCTCTTTATGATAAACAAATCCATCAAGGTATTTTAACTTTAAACTATCACTTCTGGCCAAAATACCAGTCCATAATTCAACAACTCTTCCTCCATTGAAAACTCTATCCCCTGTTGTCCTTTCACATCAAAATGCTCCAACATAATTGTTTAGAACTGTTTTGGACTGTTTCCACAAACAGTGCTTGCATATTTTGCTTCTTCAGACAAGACAACTTCTTCACCGGAGAGAGCAATATTATGTATTTTAGCTGGAAGCAATGGTTTGAAGTTAAAAATGTCTTAATTATGGATTTGTTCATTGTTCATTTGTTACAAACAGGTAGAATATTTGGGTGATCTATTCCATTAATCTATTCAAAATGCTCTCAGAGTAAAATATGAAGTAGAAGTCCCTAGATGTTCCCCTGGTTGAGTGTAAATGTAAGCTATATCTAAAGTGTGTTTCGAAATGGATGGCTTTTTTTGTATTTTCAATGTTTTTAAAAGATGATAAAAAAAAATTACTTGTTTGTTACTTGCCCCAAGTCTCCCTGATTTTCTAATGGCATCATGATTAGATAAAAGGGCTTTAGCTATAAAGACTTACAGATTCAGATAAGGGACACGAACGAATCAATAGCACTTATTTGATTATTTAATGGCTTTTGGACATAAAGGTTGTTGCTTACTATTCTTTTGTTCTGTATTTGTATCTAGATTGTGTTTCTGTGGAAGAGATTGTGTTAGGCAAGATTATTGTGTTTGACATTAGCAAAGGAGGACCTGAAAGAATAAACAGTAGGCTCATAGTACAAAATAATCTGCCAAAGTGCTTCACCACATTAAAACAAGTCAAGACAAAATCTGGATACAGCAGGATAGATGAAGGTCAAGAATCTTCTGAGATAAAATACTTTACAGCGAAGAGACGAAGAGCAATTCGACTGCTTAAACATGCACTGTACAACAAATCACATACACGGTGCTAGACAGCAGAGGAGAAAAGAACTGCTGGAGGGCACCGATATTGACTCAACAAATACAAATGAGACAGTAATGCTAGTTAGTGTATCAACCAACAAACAGGAAACCCTGCTAAATATACAGTATTGAATTACACTTACAAGACTATTACGGCAAAAAAAAATCCATGTCTTTAGCACCCAAGTCTCGTTTGCACTGTCTGAAGATGCCGCTATCATCCAGGATAAAGTTATTTGCTTATTTTGTATGGCATATATTGATATCTTGATGACATTTAAGTTCAGATTAAGTTGTGAATTTAGTTTTTATTATGAGATGTGATTTACATACCATTGCAGCTCCTTTTTGTTCACACTAGCAGTGTGAGTGCTGATTAATCCTGAATTCTTTGACACAAGTGCACATTTACAGGACCCACACTGTTACCAATTAAAGCTCATTTATTTGAGCCAGATTCCCTTCTGTCTTTCTTGTCAGTTAGCACTGCCAGAACCCACCCCCACAACACATCAGAAAGAGCCCTTATCCTATGTTGCTCATGGTAAAAAAAGTGCAAAATCTGTCATTAACTTCATCATTTGCCTACCATCGATGATTTAATTTAGCCATTTTACATTTCATGCTGAACTGTGATTAAGCAGCAGAAACAATATCCCATATTTGTGTAGGCTTAATCATACTGCTGCAGTAGATAATTATATATGAGAAAATTCATGTGAAATAATAAAAAGAGGCACATTTACAGAGAGCCACCTTTCTAAATATCATATACACGTCTTAATAATTCACATGTGCTTGACATACAGCATGTTAAAGCAGCACAGACATTTAATGACTAACTCTTAACTTACCAGAGAGTTTAGACAGGATCAACTAAATTTAATATCCAAATTAAGCATTCATTTTGATACTCTCTTACAATTTGGTATTTAGTATATAACTTAATTGGACTAACCAAAAATATATGAGAGGCTGTGCTATATTAAGGGCACAGAATGGTCAATACTAGAATTTACTGCACAATACTGTATACTGTGAAAGCCTGTTTCCACACTCTTAAAAATTGTTCCATATTTTTCAACCACAAAAAAGAAAGTAAACAAACAAACAAACAAAAGACAAACACATTTAGTCCTATGGAAATGATCTACACTCTTAAAATTAAAGGTTGTTGAACCTGTTTTGGTTCTCCAAAGAACTTAGAGAACAGTTCTTAGAAGAACAATTTTTCCCTATTCAAGAACATTTTAGCAAACTAAAGAATCTTTTCCACTATAAAGAACCATCAGTGGTTCCATGGATGTTAAAGGTACTTCATGGAACCATAGATGCCAATAAAGAACTTTTACTTATAAGCACCTCGGATTAAAAATGAAAAAGGCAAATGTTAAATATAGTAAAAGAAATTCAAAATGTGAAATATAAAGTCAAACTGTAAGAAATTAGGTCTTAATCGCAAGATATAAAATTGCAAATATGTGAAATAAAATCACAGTTGCGAGTTATGAAATCACACTGTATGTTAAGGTTATGAAAATGACCTAGTCACTAGAATGCTGTTTTGAGCAATCAGCATTCAAGACTGGAATTATAAATACATTTATATTTATTCCTAAAAAACACAACATGATACAATTATATTTTGACTTGATCATTAACATTTGGTCATCTGCTTTTCTAAATATTCCTCCCTCCTCATTTCTGGTACACCCCCGCCCCCCCCTTCCTTTTTCCTTTGGAGCTAAAGATTAGGAGCTGAGGTCAGTGTGTCTGTGAGTGCCACATTATCAAGGCAATTAATTACCTCCTGCACCAGAGCCGATTATCATTTCCTCATCCTTTTATGGTCTTGTGCTTATTAAACAGTCTAGAATTAACAGACTGAATGTATCTAATATTGAATTAAACCTGTCCATTGATAGCCCTGTTTCTCTCTCTAGCACAGAGGAATTGACATCTTCAGTGTCTTATCCTTTCTGCAGCGGCCACTTGAACTATTATCAAATCCGGTTGCATAGTATGGAATGACAGATAGAATTCTTGCTGAGTCCACTGTGTCTCCTTTCATGTGAATGTGCCAGCTCAGAGCTCGGGAACAACAATGTGCAGGTGTTGTGAATTTCCATTGAGCTTTGCAGAATTTACATTCAATGGAGATGAACAACAACTACCATGCAATTTTCCATGCAAAACTTGCTATGTAGTTGCTGGGGCGTTTTATGTGTTTTAACACATTCCTATTTAACACAGAGTGTCCTGTTTGATTTCTAGGGACTTATTAAAGAAAAATTAAGATTTGCTGAAAATGTTCTCACCTTTTCCAGAATGGGACTCCAGTCCCTCAGTTAACATCTTGAGAAGTAAAATGCTGCATGTTTGTAAGAAGCAAATCCATCAAGACATTTTTAACTCCAAACCACTGCTTCTAAAATATGACTCCATTAATCCATAATATTCAATTAGAAAATAATAGTGTAAAGTATATGCATATATCAATATATCATGCATATATCAACATGCATACATGAGTACAGTACATGCATATATTAAATTTTATTTAAATTATTTAATTATATCAATCAGAATGACACAATCCCCTACAATGATTAATCTGTTACCTTGAAATATGTGACTGTCACCTCCTTTTCCTGTGTTCAGTGGGGGTTGGTGATTAAAGCCAAAGTCACAGGAGAGGCATTAAGGGAAAAGGCTTATAGACCAGGTGGTGCTCTCGGTCAGGGGGTTGTATAGCAGTATCCCAAATGGCAGCACACTAAGGTGACCACTGTGCATCTCATTGACTGACTATGAAAGGTTATTTTTATGCACATTTTTCATATCAGGAAAAGGGATTTATATTGTGGTCCTTCTTTACCCATCTTTCTTTTTTTTCTCAAATGAAAAAACAAACAAATCTGGGAATGACTAATTTGTCATAAATGATAGACAGACAGCAGCTTTGAATGCAAAGCAGCTATTGCACAAAGAAATTTTATGTATTCCTCCCCAGTCATTCAATCCCATTCAGCTCTGGGATGCTCTTGTTAAAGTGTATGAAGTCCTTGCGAGTCGTCTTTTAGTCAAAATGATTAATCTATCTATCTATCTATCTATCTATCTATCTATCTATCTATCTATCTATCTATCTATCCATCCATCCATCCATCCATCCATCCATCCATCCATCCATCCATCCATCCATCCATCCATCCATCCATCCATCTATCTATCTATCTATCTATCTATCTATCTATCTATCTATCTATCTATCTATGTGTTTTAATGTCTCAAAGTTTTTGGGAACAAAGCTGATTTTAGACTTGTTGGTGCCACTTCTAATGGTGAACTTTGTGTTCTAAACTATGATATTGTCTCGCAGGTCTTTTTTCACAGCTGCTGAAACTGATCATGCTGGTGACTGAATTCACTACAGATAACAGAATTAAAAATCACTAATAATCCCACATCGAGCTATAGAAAGAAAGGAATTTTTCCCATTCACCTTTCCTTGTGTTGACGAGGGTGTTTTTAACATTGGTTCTGGTTTTCTTTCTTTGCCCTTTTCTGTTGAATTTGGCCATGAGCAAGCCAAAGATTCTTGCATCGCCATAATTTATAGCGATGTCCAAGCAATTTGGTTCTGTGAAAAAAACTAAAACAATTATACAAGTAAATGTAGACATTCACAACTGTTTCAAATACTTCAAATAAAAGCTATTCCTGAATCCTGAAAAATGTATCATGGTTTCCAAAAAAATATAAAGTGGCACAATTGTTTTCAACAACAATAATAATAAATGTTTCTTGAGCAGCAAATCAGCATATTAGTGTGATTTCTGAAGGGTCATGTGACAATTAAGACTGGAGTAATGATGCTGGAAATTCAGCTTTGCATCACAGGAATAAATTACATTTTAAAAAACATATTAGAATAAAAAACAGTTATTTTACACTTATTACTGTATTTTTAATCAAATAAATTCATCCTTGGTGAGCATAAGAGACTTCTTTAAAACATTCTTAAATCTTACTGACTAAATTTTTGAACAATAGTATATGAAAACCAATCAAAATAGTATTTCAAATATCAAACCCAGCACCTCTCTTGTTTTTTGCCATGATATTGGCTCCAGCTTTGATGAGATACTCTACCCAGCTGAATCGACAGCTTTCAATAGCTCTCATGAGTGGAGTTGCTCCATTCATTGCCACTGCATCCACCATGGCTCCAGATTGCACCAGCAGATGTTAATGTCTACATGACCTGCATGGCAAGCATGGTGGAGGGGTGACCAGTTGAATTGGTCAGCTGTATTGACATCAGCCTTATATAGTCAAAGAAACAGTCTAACAGTCCTCCAAATACATTAAAAGTGTAAATCTTCATTTTTCTTAGTAGCATTACCTTAGTAAAATAAGGAATTTAGCTACTTGGTAGTTTCTATACCGACACACTGTCATGAGTGGCATCTTAAAGAATTGATCTCTGACATCAACAGGCACTTGTTGGGTAAACACCATGCTGAGAGATTCTAGATGTACAGTCTTCACACAGTAATTGATGTTGGTATAGATCTTTTCTGGCTCATCGATATACCAAGACAAATCATCCTCAATGGGGTGAATTGGTGGCTGGTCTTGGTTAAAACGTTAGTTGTCAGTGAACGGCTGGTAGTTCTCGATCATGTAGGAAGGTAATCCACTGTCCTCTCTTATCGAGATCTGCTCAGGTGCCATTGTGCATATGGGCAATGATGAGGCAGATTTGCCACTCTTCTTTACTTAGCCTGCTTAGGAGCATAGGATGAGATGATAAAGGACTTCTAGAGGTTTACGTTGATGAGACTTTCATGGTTTTTGTCATGTTCCATGATGATCCATTACAAGTTCTTATTACTTACAGGAGTTCGATTCTCTTGAAGTGAAGACAGAAAATTCTCCAAATAAATGTTTTCAATAGATTTGTCGAGTCCCTCAGCAGTTTCAAAGGCTCTGCGCAAGGTTACCTCGTGTTCACATGACCAGTCAGGCGCATGAAGCTTCACATGCATTTCAGGGCAACTTTGTGGCAATTGCTTTTGGCATTTTGACTTGGAAGTTGACATTCCATATTCTTGAGTTTGGGATTACATCCTGTTGTTGACAAAAAAGAGCATTGCTATGAATAAAGGAGCGGTCATATTTACCATTGTTCAACAAAATTTGGTGAGAAAAATCCAGTCATTCCAATAGGAATCTGCGCAAAAGTTCCCAAAACAAATTTTGTTCATGTTCAAATCGATGAAATGACATCCCTCTTCAGGTTGTTGTATATGTTAAAATGTGAGTATCAGATATGATACATATTGAGGAAATCTTTTTTCCATCTCTCAGTAATTAGTGTATTCTATAACGTTTTGCCCCCACAATAAAAACAATAGCACTTTGACCGTAAAGCAAAACATTTAAATATCATCTTACATTTTGCGTAAGTAGCCTGTGACACTGTTATAAATATCTCATTGATTTACATTACAAGCAATGAAAATTTCATCATACTTTTGGCCATATAAATATTAGCATTAGCAACTGCACCAAAGAAAGTTTAGGTGTTTTTTTTTGTTTGTTTGTTTTTTTCCTAATATGGGCTTCATAATATCACTATAATATACTATATGAGCCATAAAAGTTATTGAAATATTATATCTTTGTAAAAGAGATCTTTGAATCATCTATGATTACAATTTTGATACTTGTTGGGTCAAAAATATAAGGGAACATTAATCTTAACTATAATTTGAGGACTGATCTCAAACCTGATCTACTGCGTTTGGATCAGCTCCTTTCTCCAAAATGCTATTGCAGAAGTGTTCACAGTCCTTTGCATTCTCACAGGAGAGAAGAACACAAGCAGTGATTTCAGTGAGCAGTGAGTTAGAAACAATGTTGACATTTGCATTGCAGTAGAGCGCCATCTGCAGGCAGAGGGCATGCTCTTCAGCTGGAGAGATGCAGCAGAACAACACCCCTATAAAGGAAGCGCTAAGAGCATATATGATTAGTAAATGAAATGAAATATTATATAAAAGAATAAGAAAAAACATCGTCTGGGGTTATAAATAAATTGTAGAATAAGTCCCATTAAAAATAGAGTATATAAAAAGATGTTACATTTTCTCTCTTCATCTGTGAGATTCGCATTTGCATGATTTGTGATCAAAAGATACACAATATTGTAGTAGCCTAACTGTGCAGCCAGCATCAGTGGTGTGTGGCTCTTCTTGTCCTGTATGTCAGCATGGGCTCTCAGGGACAGAAGGAACTGAACCAGGTCTTCATCACAGTCCAAAGAGGCCTGATACAAGGCCCTGAGGCCCTGCTTGAGTTCGGTCAGATTTATCAGACTTTGATACACCCACGCCGATCATCTCATTTATCTGTGGTTTGTTCTTTTCCCGTACATATTACAGTAGTTTATAGATCTGGAGGACCTCAGGGTTGCCTTCCGCCACCTCCTCACTACACTTTTTGAAGTCTTCAGCGTGTTTACCTTGTCTTCAGAACTAATGAATCACATAAAAAAATTTATAATAATAAAAATAAAAAACTGCCAGTGGGCCAACTGAAAGCCTATCAGATCGTGTGTACATTCAAATATTTAGGAATTATTAAAAAAAAAAAAAAAACGTATTTGAGAACTTACTACAAACACGTAACGGAAAGCACACTTTCGGCTGCACTCGATAAAAATCGGGAATTGTCGTGCTGACACTTTCGTTCACACTCGGTAAAAGCCGTCAGACTTCGTGCCCATGTTTACGCTCTCCCTTTCGCTGAAAGTTAAACACTCTCCTGCTCCTGTGCGGAACAGTGTAACATAATGACCTTTGGTCTGAAGTCCAAAGTTCAGTGTTTCTTTTTTCAGAGAGAATATGGGAGACAAAAAGATACTCAGCATTGGGTTGGTGTGTCTGGATATCATAAATGTTGTGGATAAATACCCGCAAGAAGATACGGACACAAGGTGAAGAATTCTGATTAACTTGTATAATTAGTATTCATTTCTTGATGCACTTTTTGCGTTAGCGTTCCAAACGCATAACCTTTGATCATCATACAGAGCATCTTGCTATAGCACTGTAGTTAATGTTGCATCACAGGTGTTATAAAATAACGTGCAACTGGTTGGTAGGTGTTTGTCTCAGAGATGGCAGAGGGGAGGAAATGCATCAAACACGTGCACAGTTTTGTCTATTCTTGGGGCTCCGTGTGCATTTATGGGCTCTTTGGCTCCTGGACCAGTAGCTGAGTAAGTGTTTTTTCTACCTGCTAATATGCAACAACATTTTCAGGGTCATATGTGCATTTTTAACATATAAATAATTATGACGTAGCTCAACTGCTTTCAACATTAATAATAATAAGGAGTGTCCTGAGCATCAAATCATATTAGAATGATTTCTTAAGGAATGTGCATTTTCATCTTTTCTTACTACTACACCTTATATCAGCAGAAATACACTTCCCTGTCCCTCACACAACTTTAGTTTACATATGCTGCATACTTTTCCTTGCTAATTAGTGCTTCTAGCTTCCTCTTGAATGACTTTCAAATGTACAAGATTGACATCTCTGTTCTTCTGGAGCATGCTGAATGCTCCTTTCCAGCTTCTGTAGTAATCAGCAGTGTGACGACAGGAAGCCGTACAATTCTGCATATGAACAGGTTTGTGTGTAAGTACTATGAAGCTCTTTGCTCACATGATGGCTGTCGCAGCAGATCACATCAAAACGAAAAATATACTAACCGCTGAAAGTGGTAATGGCTTTTCTCTTTAAAGGTTGCATTAAAGGTGTATGGTTCAAAGTTCAGTGTGGCACACTTTCGGAGCCTATTATATGTTTCCTGCCCAAATCACTCAGTAGTGCATATGGGTCACTGGAATTCCTCTCTTGTTTGTTGCACTAGTTTCATCGTGGGGGATTTTGCACGGTGTGGGGTGGACATATCTGGTGTGGCTTGGCAGCAGTGGGGCGAGACCCCGTGTGCCTGTTGTGTGGTGTGTCCCACCAAGGGCTCTCGCACTGTCGTGCTCTCAGACACGTAAGAGTAGCACCCAAAGTCACAATAATCATAACACAGCCAAAATTGGATGGATTGGGTACCTGGTAAATTAACAGCTCTAATTCTCAAACAGAATCTGAGAGTGGCACTTCTGTAATTGACAATAATGTAGTCTTAATGTAGCTGCCATTAACAAATCATGACAGTTTGACTTTGCATGCATTAATCTGAATGCTTGAAATTTGGGAGTGGGGGTGATTTGTTATTTTCAGTTCATTTATTTTCGATTAGATGTCTGTTTTATACAAGATTATTTTATTTAATTGTTTTAAACAGCACACAATAGCACACAATGTCAAAGCTTATTAACTAGCCTACTAACCTATTCCACGGCTGTCTGAAATACTTGATTCTGACATATCAATCTCTGCATTCTATGGCCAAATATTGTATATGTTATAGAATATATATATATATATATATATATATATATATATATATATATATATATATATATATCTATACTGAATATGTTATATAATAACCACTAAACTATATAAATGAATTATGAATTTTACATCATTATGATGCATCTTTATAGAAATTGATATGGTAAGCAGCTGTGTAATAAGTGGCATAATGTACAGTCAGTCATTCATTCAGCTTGTTTCTAAAAAATAAAAAAGGTAATTGTGACTTTTTATCTCACAGTTCCGACTTTTCATCAGAACTGTGAAATATAAAGTTAACGTCTTGCATTTCTGACATTATATATATAGAGAGATAGGGAGAGAGAGAGATAGATATAGATATATAGATAGATATATTTGGAATTGTGAGATATAAACTAGCAATTGTGTGAAAAAAGTTGCAATTAACTTTTTTATTTTTAATTCCGTGGAAACAAAAACAGAACTGCGATGTAAGAATTCACAATTCCCAGAAAAAATAAAGAAATTGTGAAATGTAAACTCAGAATTTGTGAGAAAAAGTCTGAAAAAAACCTAAACATTTATATTTTGCAGTTCTGGATTTTTTTCTCATAATTGTGAGTTTATATTTCAATTTTTTTCTTCTCAAAATTTTGAAGATAAAAATCAGAATTTTAAAGATAAAAAGTTGCATTTACATTTTTAATTATTTTATCCCGTGGCAGAAACAGATAAAGTCCTAATCACCCGGTTAAGGTTTGTTTTTGTGGTTAAGACTGGCTGAATGTACATTATCATTTACTTCCACTTGCTTTGTTTGTAGCAAACTAATATATAAAACAACACTCATTTTCATCTCAGCCTTGAATAATATTTCTAGTCTCTAAAACCTGGTTTAAAAACTTCCAAAACCTTTTCCCTCTTTGCTGAAAAACAGTCTCTTTGGTTTATAATCACAATTATCTTGTAATCACAGCCCAAAGCTGACTATCTGCCTGTACTGATGACTGTTATCAAACGCTTTACTTTATACAACTGACAGGCATCCAGTCTAAGGCAATAATCTAGGGTTTTTCCACTATACAGACCTTTCACTGATTCAGTTTGTATTATATGATTACAGCAAATCATGTCAAAATAATGGATAGTGATCTATCATGTACACAAAGTTCAATTATTATTTACTGATTGTTGAACTTTCATCAGAAACTTGCCAGATGTTTCTGTAGAAGATTTTTCAAAGGTGGACCTGAGCCATTACAAGTGGATCCACTGGGAGGTGAGAGTGTCCACCAAATAGGTTTCACTTGCTTCATAGTAACACTCCAAGTTCGCACTAAGTCACACTGAAACACTATTTCATTTCTTCTGATCTGTGTTTAATAGCTTTATTCCATGAGTAGAGATATAGAGCTGATTGTTTTATGAATGCATTGTCAGGGCCGTAATGCTGATGAACAAGTGAAGATGATTGAAAGGGTGAGAGAGCATAACAGCAAACAGCAAGAGAAGAACAGAATCACCATCTCTGTGGAAATCGAGAAAACCAGGGAACCCCTCTACCAGCTTTTCCCTCATGGTGATTTGGTATGGTTTCACTACATTTCAAACTTTACATGAATAAAACACATTATGTCAATATGTATAAACCGCATAGTCTTTATAAATTGATTATGGACTGGCAGATCACACAAAATAATTACATTTTGATCTGCAAAATTAATTTAAATATATATTTAATTTAAAAGTATTAGTGCTGTCAATCGATTAAAAACTTTAACTAGATTAATCACACATTTTTTTCTGTGATTAATCGCAATTAATCGCAATAAAAAAGAGAGGTTTTTGTACGTTTTTAATATATTTTTTAATGTAATAATTTCACAGTTAAATTTAAATATTTGTTTAAATGACATCTTTTTATGAATGAAGGCCAGTATTACTGATATTAATACAGCTACTGATTTTTTTTTTTTTTTTTTTACATTTATTATTAGGCTTCAAAAATATAACAGTTTTTAATTTACGTAAACTTAAAACAATGCTAACATAAACCCATAATAAATGTCATGTTTACTCCTGCCCTTCCTGTCTTAACAGTTAGGAAATGTACAGAAATTTAATAAAGTTATCAAAGTTATATGCAGTCTGCACTGCATAAACTATAAATTAAATAGTTAATCCTTATTAAAGCTACAAAAGTTATTTAGTCAAGAGCAGCGAGTCATTTTCTCTGTTCCCTTTGTTCTTTAACTTTACTGACGGGAAGCTTTATTGGCTGCTGTCCCTTTAAGAGCAGACAGACACGCGGATCCCACCGTTTATATACTGTCTATGGATCTCGCCTCATTCTCTCACAACTCTTTTTGTTCATTTCAGACTTTATATAAATCATTTAAGATTGCTTTTATGAGGATAATCGACAAAACTGGCACTTTGGGATGTTTATTGTTAGTTCAAGCGCTTAAGAGAACTGGATTCTGGCGCCCTGTCTATGCATTGTGTGTGTGTGTGTGTGTACGTGTGTATGTGTCACATAAGGGCATTCACAGATAGCGCATTCTCTTTTGTCTTGAAATGTTTAAAAGCATTTAAATGAATAAGAGCGTGATCATATAATGTAAAGCTAGCCAACGGATGGCAGAAAATACGGATGCTGCGTTAATTGCGTTAAATATTTTGACGCGTTAAACCAGACAAAAATTAATCGCATGCGTTAACGCGTTAACGTTGACAGCACTAAAAAGTATATATTATAAGTTATACTGTTGAAGTTTGGGGTTAGTGTTATTGTTATTATTTAAGATAGCTTTACATTTATCAAAAGTGGTCTAGTAAAGAAATGTAGAATTTTACTAAGCTTTCAATTTCAAATAAACCCCATTGCGAATGTCATTAAATTTAAACTTCGTATTTATCAAAGAATCGCGGTTTCCACAAAAGTATTAACCAACCATTTTGAAGCTTGAAAATTCATCTTTGTGCATTCTACAGTTATTTCTATTGTGCAACCACATATTTTGGCTTTGATTTTGAAATATCTTCAAATAAATAGAGCTAAGAATCCTGAACTGTTCAGAGCGGAAGTCAAAGTATTTAAAAAAAATATTGAATAAATGACCAAGCAAGAAGCATAAGATTTAAAGGAGCTGTGCATTAATTTTTTGTGGAAATCTGAGTGTCAGCTGATAAGCTTTAAGGCATGCTTGTACAATACACAGCCTGTTTATTTGTCACTGCTTTCAATCAGGTCTTTGTTAGTAAGGATGTGGCCCAGCAATTTGGGTTTACTTCATCAGCTGCTGCATTGAAGGGGTTTTGTGGTCGCCTTAGAAAAGGGTGAGTCAGAGGATTAAAATGACCACTAGATGTCATTAATGTTCCGTATTATTCTTAATAGCTGTTTAAGAAGATGTTCTTTTGAAATATTAGCTGTTCCATGTGTTAAGATGACTTTGGTTGTGTGTCTAGAGCTACCCTTATTTGTGCCTGGGCAGAAAAGGGAGCGGATGCCATGGGTCCCGATGGTGTAATCATCCATTCAGATGCATTCCCGCCTGAGAAGCTTTTAGACACACTTGGAGCAGGAGATACGTTCATTGCTTCTGTGATCTATTCCCTTTCAAATGGTAAGGATGAAGGTCTGATTATGAAACACAAAGAAGTTAGGGGTTGATGTAAGTTGTGCATATAAATCAAGCTGGTTCTTTTCTCTTTTCTGCAGGGGGGAGCCTACAGGATGCTCTCACATTTGGCTGCCAGATTGCAGGCAAAAAATGCGGTGTCCATGGATATGATGGAATTTTACTCTGAACTTGGCGGAAAGGTGCACAGCAGGAATGTAGTACAGACATGAAGCATGCTGATAAACTTAACTAGTACTGTAAGCAACACTGTCAATGCATGATGAGGTGCTGAATAATGTTTCTTCGCATAGAAAAAACTAATGCACATGCAAAGGCCTAATAATTCAAAATAATGATGGTATATTCTGCTGGTGTTCTTCTGTATTAGAATGAATAAATAATTGAAGAAAACTTGTTTTACAACTTACACTTGCATTTATATATATATATATATATATATATATATATATATATACTGGTCAGAATAATAATAATAATAAAAAGAATTATGCTGCATTAATTTTATCAAAAATACAATGAAAACATTAATAACCTCTATTAATAGTTGAGTACCAAATCAATATCTAAGTCAAATAATATTTCATTTGATTATTTTTTTTTTTTTTCTTTTTTACTGTACCTTTGACCAAATAAATTTAGCTTTGGTGAGCATAAGACACTTCACATTATTCTTAAGTTTTAACCTAAACCTGTATTGAAGAAAAAATTGTTAGCATACTATCCAACAGTGCTTTGATAATACTCATGAGTTATGAGGAGGAGTTCAAGGATATTGTTCCCTAATTGATACTGAAGAGCAGGCAAGCATCTCTGCAGCAGTAGGGAGCACAAGCCTGTGTGTTTACACTCTATACAGAGAAAAAAAGGGGAAGACAGCTGAATTTAAGTGAACAAGATGAAAGACAAACAGGATATGTTACATTTTCCCACCCAATCCCATTTAGACACAGCCGGCTAGCACTACATGGATTCTTTTACCACACCCATCGTGCAATAATGACACCGTCTGTCTGACAATATCTGTTTGACATTTACTTAGGGGAAAAGAAATGGAATTTCTTTAAGCCTATGTATAAACATTTATTTATTTATTCATTGCATATACTGTAAAAAGCACTCTTTTCTGAAATTTGTGGAAATTCTTAGTGTATCTGTAGCAATCACTGACAGTCAAATGCAAATAATTTTGCTAATTGTAGGTAGAGTAGTTCTTACTTTTCCAACTTTAAACATGCTTCGCATGAAATTGAGCAAAAATTAATCAGTGCACATTATTACAAAGAAAAAAGATGACTTCATAATATTTCATAAAAATTTAATAACTTACTGTACCTCAGAACCAACTTTCCTTTTCAGCCACAAACATGAATATGAGCTGAGAAGACATGGAAAACAAAAGGCCAAATAATAGCCAGTAGCTATGTTGTAGTTATGCATCTTTTCTAAAATCTTGACTTAGTTTTTGCAGTAATATACAGTCGCTTTACAAAAAACTTTTCCATTTGGATGAAGTTAGGCATCAGTCTCCAAATCCTAGTCACTGTACATGCCAATGTTGTTTCCTCGTCAATACATGGAAAATTCACATTCAGCTCTTTCTCCATTTTGTACTTTGGATGATCCAATCCATTCATGGTGGATAAAATAAATTTTTATCTTACATTTACTTTGAATATTCTGTTTAATTTGGAAATATGATTCATTACAAAAATAGAATCATATTGTGCTGTTTCATGTTGACCTCATCAAAGAAAGGAAAAAACTGATTGACCTTCTCCACGGACTGGATTTAGGGTTGCTGAAGTATAAAAAGCAAAACAGAAATACAGTATGAAGGGAAAAAAAATCACATATCTGAACGAGGTCAGGAGGTTCACAAGCCAACACTTTGTCTAGACACCAGTGACTTGACAAACAGAGGGCATTATTCACCAAAACTACATCCCAGTATGACCATGGATGGACACCCAATATTTATTTATTTTTTATTATTAAATCACAAGCCAATCTCCAAACGACTGCTCTTGCTTGCGATGTGGAAAATGCATTGTGCACTACTCTCCTTTATCACAGCGTTTCTATGCACATGCCTCTTAAAATAATTTTTAAAAAGAGAAACAGTGGGTCATTTCTATTTGAAAACAATGTTTTCAATCACATTGAAACAACTTTGACCATGTAATGATCCAGTAACTCCAGTATGGACTTTTCCCATGTAGAACAGAGAAGTCAAAGACAGTGGCAAAAATTGCACCATCAATCACTGACTGGAATTCTATTCAACAGAATTACGGTCCTTGACTACAAAATGATCTTCATTGTGTTTGAGACAATGAACAGTAGTCTGCTTAGTGTTTTGAACAATGCTGGTGCTAAATTAAATGGTATGTCTTAAAGTAATCCAATACAAAACCCCATAACACTCAGTTCAGCAGAGAGTAAAATGTGTAACATTAAATATCTTTATTTGAAACACACGTGTTGCCAATGTACACATTCAAGGTAACAGGTTAAACCATGAGAGGGAACTATAAAATCTTAGATTTGGTCTCTTTTACATGTAAATATGTTTTAATGCTTACATTGCTGTTGTAGCTTCCATTTTATGAGCTGGGAAATCTCTTTATAACTAAAAATAATAAATGAAACACAGCACATAAAATATAGCAGCCTTAATTTTCAGCATTCTAGACCACATGAAGTCTGAAAATTCATAGCATTACACTGAGATCTTTTCTCTCAACGTGCTGTGAAATTGCACAAGTATGTCTTAAACAAGAAAAAATAAAAGCTACGTAGTTCAAAATTCTTTGGGCTGTCGTACAGTAAACATTCAAGCGAGACCACACAGACAGAAGGAGTTGAAGGACACCCTCTGAATCCTCAGCTTTGTTATTCTTCAAAGGCACTTTGTTGAACCACATTAAGAATAGGCTCTGTTTTGATAATAATCTCCATTGAACACTCAGGCTGGGAATATGAATATGGAGCAAAATGCAATGGTTCTCCACTCCAGCAGAACTGATGTCTTTGTAAACACTTCAACAGGATCTCAAAATGCAAGAAGATGCATGTACAAAAAGCCCTTTCTCGTTGGTTAGATAAGCCTGAGGAACGAAGATTTCATTGCATTCGTCTCTTTTCCAGAGGCAGAGATTGCATGGAAAGCAATGATGTACATCACTGATTATCAGGTTGGATAACATGTTAAATGCTTCCTGAAATCATACTACCAACCACATATTTAATTAAGTTAAACATCTTTGGCAAGAGCAGGATGTTACTCCTGGAAAACTTGGCACTTCTAATATAAAAAAAAATAGAAAGAATTCAAACTAAGGCATATACGGTATGGTATTAAAGATCATGCCTTGACTCAAAGTAGATAAAGGAGCACAGGATTTGAACATTCACAGCAAAAATATGAATTCCTTTGATCAGATCTCCCAATTTTCCACACCCATCAGCCTAACCTATATAACCCTGACTGTGAGTCAAGCTCTTTGGCAGAAGAGTACTTTAACGTGCAGTGGCATACAAGGGAAGTCGAACAGACCTCACAGTCATTTTTGGTGCATGAGAGATTACTCTTACCTCATGTCTGTGATTCATATAACATGGAAATATCGCAATAAGAACAATGTCAACAATGGTCGCACAAACCTGCAGTAGTATTTGTTACAACACTTCTCCAAAATGCGGGTTAGGATTACATATCAAGGGCAACAGTTCCTCCACATAAAAATATATTCTCTGTTTAAGGAGTTCATAGGAGGTCTAACAACATCCGTAGATTTGGATAAGATACCGAAGGAAATTCAATGCACAGCATGTGCATCGCCACCCCAGATGGATAAACTTCATTTAGATTGTCTCTTTATAGCCCCGTCGTTTTGCTGGTCTTCTGATTAGTCTCAGTGCTAATCATTGAAAAGACCACTACACATTTTCATATAGAAGCATACCACTGAAGATAGTTAAAGGCTCCACTGAATGGGCAAGTTTGCCCATGACCAGGTCTATGCAGACTGTATCGCCCACCTGAAGGGGCAGGATGATGTTGAAGACAGCCAGAGACCCTGGTGTTGGTTTTGCTTCAGCCATGGGTTTGTTTTCCAACCCTTCTGGTTGGTAACCTGCTGAGTCCACCCGAGCCATGCCATAGTTAGACTTGGAGAGCACAGCTTCAATCTTCTCATTTTTGTGACCTGTCAGGATAGCGCTGAAGAAGTAGCGTCCATCAAGTGGTGCAGTAAAGATACCTGTATATTTAAGAAAAAACAAATATGTATACAGTTTTCCATGGCTCAATCCTTCCACATTATTTTTGCTTCATGCCAAGTAGAATTGCAGATAGACTTTCAGCAGTGCCAAGATTACCTGTTTGTGGATTATAATAGCTTCCTTCATTTACCAATATCTTATCAAAAATGATTGTTCCAGATGTAACCATGGGATTTGTGAGAGCTGCTGAAAAGGAAAGACGTGGTATGTTGGCATCTGCGCCGGCCATACCTGAAATTATCACAACAGTACATTTTTAAAAGAAAGCTCTAAAATGTGTTCTCAAATTGTGGACATAATCAGTTCTTAACCCCAAATTTATCCCTATATAGCCATGGTTTACACAACCAGTTTTAGTTATCAGCTGCTGACCTTTGGCTCAACTATTGACCCAGTACTGCCAATAACAACTTAGCACATGGCGCAACACTTAAGACAGAAAAATCGCCGACTTTCATGCAAACAGACACTTTACACATCTCACTGAATTCTTGTCTTCTTTCCAAACATTGCCACACATTAAAATAACCTCAGTGATTGACTAGGATATGGCTGCTAAAAGTATTAAAAGCAAATTCAAAACATACCTCTCTCTCCTCTGAGACCTAAAATAGGAGAAAGCAAAATTTGAGTAACTTTAAAATATTGTGCAAGTGTCATATAATATGAAGTGTCTAGTTCACCCAAAAATCACAATTGTCATTCTGAAATTTACTCATCCTCATGTCATTCCAATCTTGTATGTTTTATTGAGTAAGAAACTGAGCTTCTGCTTTCCATATAAGATAAGTACAGTATACAGCCAAGCTCCCAAAATAATGACAAAATATTCATTTTGGGAGAACATTTTCACTAATCCTTGGACAAAAATAAAGTTTCTCACCAGGAGGTCCTTTTGGCCCAGGTAAGCCTGGAATACCTGGTGGTCCATCATTACCTGGAGGTCCCTGTGGACCTGGGAGCCCTCCTTCTCCCTGCGGACCTGGTGGTCCAGGTAAACCTATAAATAAAAAGGATGCAATTAAAAGATTTTGTCTTTTCATATCCATCACTGTTGTGCAAGTTTCAGAATCGTCTCCCTTTGAATGTGTGTAAATTTGAATTGAACAGTCACACCCCACAGGAAGTTGAATTGGAATTTGAATAGGAATGACAGCAAGTGAGGTTTACTAAATTGTAATTTAAAGACATTCAACAAGGTAATGCACTCTGGCAATTGCATTATGGATTACATTAAATGGAGTTAAATTTAGAATGGTGTACAACGCTGATATCTATTAAAATATAAGAGCTATGTTAGTTAATGGTGCTGGAAATTTAGAATATGATCTTACAGGCTGTCAAATTGTTAGTAAAACTCTAATTCTGGCTTTCTACTTTAAGCACTTAAGTCAGACCTGTCAAGTCATTCTCAGTTAAGCTCTGGAACTCCTTGAGGATGTGGACCATTGAGGAATTGAGTCTCTTGATCTTGCCATGGATATCATCCAGATGTGTGTTCTGGAAGATCTCAATGAACTCACTGTGTGAGATCACTGTGTTGTTTAGCCCACTGACACAGTTCCACAGGCTAGACACGTGTTTGTTCAGGCCTTCTTTGATCTTTTGGATATTGTCTGAGACAGAGTCAAGCCGACCACAAACCACTTCGAGTTTAGAGAGCCTCTTATCCAGACCATCGCCAGTCCTCTTGCAGTCACCCATCTTAACCACAAAGTTATTCCCAAAGCGACGTACATCTCGATCCATATTGTCAAAACGTACCCTGCTGTCCTCTATGTGCTCTGTCATTTCCTGTTGAATCTTGTCAATTTCAGAAATAATTTTGTCTTTGGTGTTTCCAAGGTCATGAATAACACTGTCATGTTTTTGGACCACATGCTCCAGACCTTTTAATGTGTCGTTGATGGAGCTGAAGGTTAAGATTACCTCAGACAGTTCTCCCTGAATTGACCGGAGGTCACCAGTATTACTGCTGATGACACTGTGTCCATCCAGTGGTTTCTGTAGGTCATCCAGGTGACCTGTTCCTGATTCTGTTCCTATAGGAGTAGTCAAGTCGATCTTGCATTGACCACTGCATTTCTGTACCTCCTCTCTCAACTGATCCATCTCATTCTGCAAACTGGAGCAAACATCCACACAGCCCGTCTGACCAGAGTCAGTTTTACCTTTAATGTAGTTAATTTCTTTCTGCCATCTGTCCATGGCATGGTTTGTGATATTCTTGAGTTTCTTTAGGTCATCTTCCACTGTGCTGCACACATCACAGTTCTCAATCTCCATGACAATCCTGTTGAAGTGTTCTCCATTGTCTCCAGTTAGTGCTTTGATCTTGCGAACATCATGGCTGAGGTTAATGACCCTATCTTCAAGAGAATCACCGGACACCGAGAGATCCTTGAGTCGTGTGTCAAACCTCTTGATCTCATCTTCATTTGCAATGACTCTCCACTCCAAAAACTTCACTGTCTCACTAGGGCTCGGACTACCACCGGTTGGACTTGACCCAGAACTTGAGCCTGAGCACCCAGAGCATTCGCTTAACCTCTTGTCTATAAAGGATGTAGTATTCTCAAGCCGAGATAGGCGCTTATCAAGATCAAATACAGTTTCTTTAATGATTCCTATGTCAACATCTATGTCATTAATCCTATATTCCTGGTCAAGAATACGATTATTGAATTCAATGCGAAGATTTCTGAGTTCCTGCTGGAATGAGTCCCGTATGTTAGTCTCCAAATAAGCAAAGTTTTCCTTTGCCTTCTGTACAGTGTTGTTGAGCCGTCTTTCCAGGTCTTTTAGATTATCATTGAAAAGATCTGGCATTATAGGAACTTGTCCTTGTCCACCTATTCCTCCAGAATTTCCACCACCTTCAGTTCCCCCTTGTTCCCTATTCAGACGATCCTGAAGTTTGTCATAGGCCTCTGACGTTGAGCTTATCTTCCTGTCCATGTCATTAAGTCGTCTACTGAGGTTTGTTACAGTGTCACAGCAGCCTTGAGACCGGCTGAGGTCTCGGCGCAAACCATCAAGAGTCTGGCGGTGACGTTGGTCCATGGCATTAATCTGCTTTTCCAGAGTCAAGATCCTCTCCCGATCTTCTTGCTGTTGTCTTCTTAAGTCTTCCACTCCAGACTGACAGGCAGAACATGAAAGAGTCACTCGACGTTCAAGCTCTCTGAGGATTTCCTCCTTCAAGGTGTTTAACCTGTTTCCTCCCACTCCCCCAATGTCTAAATCATTGCCTCCTCCCTTTCCATTCACGAGGTGGTTATTGATGCTGACTAGAGTCTTGTCATGAGCTTGAGTACGGTTGTCCAACTGATCAAGCTTGGTCTGAATGTTATGGATGGTCTCTTTCATTTCAGGCTGGGCTGCATCAGCCGGTGTTTTGCCACTATTAAAACCTGGCTTACGAATTTCCTCTTGGAATCTTTCATTCATGCCACGCAGAGTTGACTGCATGTCAGTTAGGTCTTTGTTCAACTTCTGGATTTTGTCCTCCAGTTGCTTCACCTTGTCATTGTCACCTCTCCCTAGGCAAAGATCAAACACAATGGTAATTTTAAGATAGTCTTTAGATATTTAAAGATTAGCAACGGTTTGGCAGACCTATAATTCACAGTCTTGTCAACTCTGACAACCAAAACAATGCTCCAGTGGCCAGTTTTAACATTTTGGAGTATTTCTGTAAAGACGGAAACTGCTTGAAAGATGCAGGTATGGAAAAATTGAGAACATCAACAAGGCCAGAAAACATTAACTTACCATTCCCTCCGGTCTGTCCATGACCGGTGTTAGTTCCAGTTTGTCCTGGTTGTGGTCTAGGCCAAGGTCTGCTTGTTGAGACCTGAGTATCAGATCCCCTGTTTGGTCCATCATTACAGTCTTCTCCACTGTATCCATGGCAACACTTCCACTCCATTTCTGTTAACATTTTGTAAGCCACCTTGTATCTGGGCCTCATGTAGGTCCGGTACCTATAAACACATGAAATCCATTTGAATGAAAGCTTGAAATGTCCTAGTTTGGACACTGCTGTGATAAATCCAGCCATGCCTAAGCATTTCCTGACTTGCAATGTTTAGTTTGAATTGTGAAATACATGGGACTGAGAAACAATCAAAACAACAAAAATTATATGATGAAACAAACTACAAAGAATACAATCAATACAATCTAAAAGAACAAAAAATATCCAGGCCTAGTACATGCATAACCTTACAACTCACAATTCTGTATATTGTATAATATATTCCACATTAAACATTTTCTCAGTTTAAACACACAAATCCCTTCTGGGAACAGTGTTGTACTGCAACACCCACTTCTCAACAAATTAATTTATTAATTTATACCAACAAACACTTGAAAAACACAGGCTGAATTGCATACTGTTTTTGTTCCAAGAATGGAGAAAGACATTTATAGCATATACTCAGCACATTCATACCACCTTCGCTAGTTACTACATAGACATTTACCGGACAGCTGTATAAACCTCTTATTCAATGAAGGACTGGGTTATGGTGGAAACAGTGCATATCTTTACATATAGCATGGATCCCTTCTTCAATCTATGGGACCTTTTGTATGTTTTGTCATCCAGAAACTATAAATCTACTAAAGTTTAATACTCATGGTAAGGGGTTTCTAAAAAATACCATCTCATCAGAGACATTATATTTATGTTGTAATTCTGACTAGTAGTCTAGATCTCAAGTTCACTGTGTCATTTAAATAAACAAATATAATAGTGAAACATCACGGTTAGCCTTGAACCCATACATCAGCACCATATTTAGGTGCAATAGGAAACAATTTTAACATTTCTGTTCTTTTTCTTTTGGTTACAGTTCTTAAGACACTGAATGTTTGTCTACACACTCTGTTCCATAACCCCCGTGAGAAGAAAAATAGGGGGAAAAGGGGTCACCCGACTCTACTGGATGAGTGCAAAAATAAGTGGTGGTATTTTAGTAGGTTTTAAGCCTAATTCCTGTGGCGCGTTGGTTGTAGAGTTTGGAATGGCATGCCACCTCATTCCACACATACTGTAGCAGTGTGTGTGTGTGTGTGTGTGTGTGTCTAAAGGAGTTGGATTAAGCTTTTCCAGCTGGAGTTTAGTATATTTACAGCAACTGGAAACCACCTCGCAATTGCACACACTTACTAATCTTGGCATCCTCAGACTACATTCTATTTATCTCCATTTGGTGACATTAGCTTTACTATATAAACACAATGTTTTTAGTATTTCTTAGACTTTAATGACTCATATTTCCAGTAAAATGTGATGTGGTATATATTCTAGCGTCTATGAATGTTATGATGATGTTAGCTTTCAACATCTGTTTCCTGGCTGAAATTAGTTGATGTAGTACGTAGTGGTTCCACTTATTTAGAGTGCACTAAAATAAAGGTCAGAAAAACAGACTTGCTTTTACCTCAAATGCTCTGACTGATCTAAAGTTTTATAGGTGCATGTTTATATCAACAAACAGATGCATAAAATGGATAAGCTAAAGTGTCATGGTAAAGTAGTATACAACTAGCATTAAGCTAAATAACATACAGCAAATGGTACCCAACTTTGGGCCTGTTTCATGCCACATGCAAAAACAGACTGTTTATTGTGCTGCCTATGTTAGCAAGTTACATCATACATATTGTTTGTGTAAAAATTTGGGTGGGTTGCACCAGCCGTTCATACTGTATGTTCTTAAACTGGAACAAAAATCAACATGAGACACTTAGCAACTATTTGTAAACTCTGTTCTTAATTTGGTTGCACTATTTGTTCTTTAGGGAAATTGTAGCTTGTAGGCTCTGTTAAGTAATGAATAGTCACATTATATGACGTTTACTTACAGTGATCCAATAGCAGCATTCAAATTTGTAAGCAGATGTGCTCTGAATTTCAGTTTCTCCTGGTAAGGTTAATTTTGCCTTCTGTAACTTCTGGTTTCCCCTGAAATATGATACTTAATCATGAAATAATGACACATATGTTGTAACTTAGTGTCCCTTTAAGTTGCAACTTTGCAACACAGCTGATGCCTCTGGCCCATACAGACAACAATTTCGCTCCTATTATGCTTTGACTATGTTAGCAGGTTTCTAAGTAGTCCAGGCTGGTTAGTAGATGGTTTTAGCCACCTGTTACAGAGAAATACTGCTTTAGGTAGCTGGTTTGTTGCTGGCCCAAAATGCCGTTATTATAGCCTTTTACTGTATCTACTGTATAATGAATATACCGATAATCATTGTATAATATATGGAAGGTATGACAAATAAAACAGAGATAAAACACGTTAGAGAGAGAAAACTAAAGTCCAATACGGATAAAAAAAAAGAAGCACTTACACTACAACACGGGCACACTGAACACCCCAGGAACATGGTTGATAGTCAGGCTTCACGTAAGTCTCCACTCCATCTTCCACCACACAGCTCACAGTCTTGGTCACCACAAATGCACACCAGTTTCTGTAAAAAGAAATGCGGATGTACAGAAGAAACCATACTTGTGGAATTAGCTGGACTAATTGAATGTAACAGTAGATTTTATAACAAAGAACTGTAAACAAGTCTGCCAAGTCCAACGTTAATAGAACTATTTTTTCCAATTTACAACTTGTGCTATATCATGGCTTGTCTATTACAATACAAAATGGCTTTCATAGGAAATTAACACTCATTTGACCTTAAATGAACTTTTAAACATTATATATGAAAAATTCCATCACTGAGATTCACAGCTTTAAAAAGATGAATAAATAAAGCTCTCCAAAGATGGTAACAAATTTAAAGAACATATCCCCCTTAGGTGTTCTCAAACTAGTGTCTGTGTTAGATTTAAAGTGATTTTCTATCAGTCTGTGAAGTCCTCATGTCCCCTGGCCTCATAAATTAGCAGAAATCTGCAAATAAATAAGTCTCTCGATTCTTTTAGTAAGCCCTGTCTCTCACACCAACATCAACAAGCTCTGGAATCAGGTCGTTACAATCTCTTCACTGCTTGCACTGGGAATTCAAACATCTGCTGAGTTTCATGCTGACTACAGTTAGAGCAAGTTGGATGCATCACTTGCAGTATCTCATTTTTAGTTTAGCCCCAGTTTTGTTTTAGTCTAGTAGTAAGAGCAACAAACTACATGATTGTCTGGGGTGTGTAACTCAGATGCGATTTGTCTTCTGCAGTTGTTCGTTCATGAATTAAGCTTAAGTTACACCTCAGACCGCTGCAATAAAGATTGCCATCAGTGCACATTTGACTCATGTTGTGTCTCTTCAGAATAAACCCACATAGATTATTTTCAGAGGTCACCTAAACATGTGATTTCCATGCTGAAGCATGCTAAACCAGACAACCACGTGTGCAGCTGCTAAAAATACAATGAATATCATTGATTCCCATTAGGAATAAACTCTTTATTCACCAAATGTGGCCCCATGCAAAAGTTTTGGTTTCTCTAGAAAACAGCTTATCAGAAATGATGATCAACCAGTGTTGAGATGACATCAACCATTTTAATAGACAGTATTACCCTCCATTATTGTTTTTGGTCCAAAACAGCCATGACTGCAACAAGTAACAAGCAATGGGACATTTTTTTCCCCCATCTTTTCTTTTCTACTGGCGCTGCCCACAGTGAAATTTCATCAGTTTATATAGCACATTTCATACAGAGTGGTAATTCAAAGAAATAATAAAGTAATAATAAACAATACTAGAATGAATAATAAAATGAATATATGTATACAGTATATATACTGTATGTTTATACTGTGTGTGTGTGTGTGTGTGTGAGTGTATATATATATATATATATATATATATATATTAAACTAATTCACACACACACACACACACACACACATATAAAATATGCAAAATATAATATTATAAATAATATTATTCTTTATAATTTATAAATAATAATAATGACAAAAAAGTTATATGTAAACTAATGACTAAAATGATGGATATATATATATATATATATATAATAAAAAAAATATAATAAGGATAAAAAAATCAATATTATATATTACATACGTTTTTAAAATAATAGTGAAATATATGAAAATAAATAAAAGGAAAAATAGATTAAAATAAATAGAAGAACAAAACATTAATAAAAGTTTGTAAAATTATTCTTCAAATAAATAAAAAATAATAATGCATTAAAATATGTTCAACATCAAATCTTATCTTATAAATTCAAAATGAGAAATATTAAAACTAAAGAGGTCTCATTCACTGATAACAGCTGTACTTCTTGATAATTTCCAGAGGATTATAATGACTTCCCATTCGGTCTTTATCGATATTATCGTAATTTTACTTAGTTATTTATTTATTTGCAATAAAAAGTGACCTCTGAAAAGTTCACTGCCAAGAAGTAACCAACAGATGACCCATTCATTTTGCAAATGCATTATGTAATAGAAGGAAGTTAGCCAACAAATGGCTCATCTTGGAAAAAACACTTAATTTTCCCAAGACATCTTCCACTTCCACATCTTCCACTCCTACTTTGATTGCTCACTTTTCATCAGTAACCTACGGTGGATTTCCTGCTTCCACAGCTGCTTGGGATGCTCACACATATTGTCAGCACAATTTCATGTTTTGGCCTTCAATATTAAACAGAGTAATGACATCATGGCATAATCCATTCTGGCTAAATGAAAGGATGATTATAATGAATTACAAAAGAAAATGCAGTGTTTTGATCAACAAGTAAAAACCAGAATTCCAGAGAACTAAAAGAGAATTTTGTAGCTTTTAGTCCATATCTGTTAGCTTTGAATTCATCTATATGCTAGTGTGTTTCTAAACATTTAACGAAATTACTTTTAGTGGATATACGCAGGAAAAACAGATGAAGAATATTCATCGCTCATGTTAAACAACACAGATGTTTGTCCAATCAAATGCTCTGTAAAATGAGATAGTCGCTCCCCCTAAAATAGCAACTTCAAACGACTAGGAAGTAATTAATCCTAAAAGCCTATAGGATCTTTTTAATAAAAGGGGACAATCCTTTCAATTTTTCCCAGACAAAATAATTGTTTCCACAGGTAATGCATTAAAAGGCTTTTTGTCTTTTATATCTCTATTACTACTAATAATTTCCACAGTTGTGTCCGGTAAAATCTGCTTCCATGCATAATCATAACACAACAAGGTTTTGAATTCAGTGTATCTCATTTATGGTGTAAAGTAGGGTACAATCCATTACTCAATACGTAGCCTTCATAACAATACCGCATGTAATGCTAGCAGTTCATGCAAGGAGATTTCTAGGTTTATAGATTTTACTAAGTTGTCATGCTGCTTCAGCCCGTCACTATTTTTTTTTCAGCTGTTGATTGGAGTGAACCAGACCACAGTATTTCCAGGCCGCAACAGCCATGCCATGAATGATCCACATTCTTACTGGATTTGTCATGCAGAACTTTCATTTTGGGCTCGCTTTTATCAAACACTCATGCACCTCATAACTTTACTAAGACTCTCAACATGTTTCAGCGCCAAAAAGAATGGAAAATATGAGAGAAGACAGGAAAAGCGGACAAAATAAAGTGCATTTGGCAGCTTTACACTTGTGCAGCCTCCATTTGAACCAATGAGACCTGATTCCAATATACAAAAAATGATATTAATCCCTGCTATGCAAAATGTTTTCATATTTTTCCATTACATAATTTCTGTTATCCAAAAATAAACGACTTTATAGTCATAAGTGACTGCAAAAAATGGGTTTGCTAAGAGTGAAGTAAAGTAGAAATGTCATGGCTTTAAAAATCATCTGCATAATCGCCTGAGATTAAAAACATGACAAAATAAATGAAATATGCTAAAACAGAAGCACAACAATGGTAAATGATAAAAAAGATGTTAGCATGAGTTTAAGTTGCAGTTGATGATAAACAAATGTTAGAATTGATTATCTGCTGTTTAATTCAAATGAGTTACTTTCTCTTTGTTTGATTTTTGTTCAAAAAGCACAAGTAGGGACCATATAAGGTTTCAAATAAATTCACATCACATGATTACCAAAGTAACCTGTAACATAATGCTGAAGCTCAAACAGTACTGCATGCAGCTAGCAATATCAAGGTCATGGGTTTAGTTCACAGGAATACATAAACTGGTGAAATGTATAGCTTGATTCCAATTTAAATCACTTGGAATAAAACTAACAAATGCATGAAAGTCAATGTAAAAGACCTTACAAATATCACCCTCTTCTTGCAGAGCTGTTCAAGGATGTATAAATGACATTTGGAAGTCACTGTCTCGCTGTTTCCGTCCCTGCCTCTGACACACACACACACACACACACACACACACACACACACACACACACACACACACACACACACACACACACACTATTCTCTAATTATCTGTCAGAAAAGTGACCTAATCCAATGTAGAGTATGTGGTGTAAAGATACAGTCATCTCTTTGTTCCTCAGCACTGCTGAGAACTGTTTTTTTTTCAATCATTCCCTCAATAAAAGCTGTAATTGCTTCTCCCATGAGAGAAATTACATTAGAAGAATGTAGCATTTTGAAGAAACATTCAGTCAAAAAATATCAGCCTTCCTACATTCACAATCATTGAACCTCCCAAGTGATTCACAACATAATGGACGTTCAAACTTGTCTGATGGCACTCACGTGTTTAATAAGTCCTTGTAGAATAAAATATATTTCTTAAAAAAATAATCATCAAAAATCATCTCATTGACCCCAAACTCTTGAATGGTTGTATGCAATAACTTTCCAAACTCTCTATGAGTGCTGCCATATATGATCACCTTCAGTTTTGGCCTGTTTAGTGGAAACTCTTATATACTCGTGTCACCTCAGATATTCCTCAATTCAGGGTCTTAACGCTTCTTATATGAACTGTAATCCGGCAGCTAGTGCCAAGACGATGTCCCCCACCCTTTTAAAATACACGAGGCCTCTTCTCCCATCTGGTACTGTACTGGTTAATATGGATATGTTTACACAGAGTCATAGAGCAAAGTCCCAATGATTAACACATGTAGAGGCTACTAACAGAGGCTGGACAGTTCTTCTTCTTTTGGTGTGTGAGGTGTAGTAAGTGACATCATGCAAAACTAGCTGCCTCAGACTTCAGCTTCTGATTGTCCTCACATGCTTGGTATCTGCCCACTTAACCACCTTTTGGCTTCATGGAAAAGTCACAACAGCTATAGCCTCTAGTAACAGTCTACAATGGGACAGAGACACCATTTTGGAAATTTAAATGAACAGTTTGCCCAAAACAGAAAATAAAGTCATCATTTACTCATCCTACCTTTCATATTTTTTCAAACCTCTATGATTTCTGAGGAAACACAAGTGTAAAGAATGTTGAAGGACACACAGCTTTACACAGCTCTTAGCAACTTTTCTTTTAGAACAGTTCAGTGACCACTTATGTTAGGCTCTAAACGGAAAAAAACAGACAACTTTAAGTAGTCCAAATGACATGCGTATTTCATGTCTTCTTCAGCGCATACAGGCTTTGTGTGAAGATCTGACCTCACAGAAGCAGTTTTTCCTACCCAGGCTGATTGGAAAAATATTCCTCTACTGTATCTACATTTTTGCTAAACTCTAAAAACATACCTATACATACATTTCACTGCTGTTTCCAGCTGAAATGACCCCTAGTGACAGGAAAACACTTTTATACATTTTCACACAAATTATGATTACTAGGGGCCAATTATCAATTAATAAACAGTTATTTTTTACCACAGTGCACAATCTTTAAACTAATACATTTTGTCATTTGCATCACATAATCAGCTCCACATGTGTTGCTTTTCTGACATAGTAAACTTGCTCATTAGCACACCTGGTACAGTTTGATGAAAGTAGATGAAATACATATAGAAGCAAACTAAAATGAAATGTTTGCTAAAGCAAATGTGTTTTTCATCCAATATTTACTGTTGTTAACACTATTGGTTAGATCTAGTGTAGGCAGTATCTTATTTCTGATTCTGATTTCCAAATGTGGTAGAATGTTTAACTTTTATTGCCACTCCCTGGACATTTCATTTTTTAACTGCTGGCATAATTACAACAACTTACGTAATAAAACGTTGCAAGATTGCTGTTCACTCATTTAAAATAAAACTGAATGCACTTTGACTAGATTTTGAAAGTGTTGGAAAATTTACAAGAAACAATTCAAAAACAATTTGCAGAAATGTTGCCCCAGTCACGTTTTTCCAAAAAGTTTTTCACTGACAATCTTCCCTTCCACTGTAGCTCTAATATATCTGTATTCCGAATAAAAAACAGATGGGAAGATTTTTTTGGTAAAAACAATTTATATTTCAGTCTGTCTGTTTTTTTACACAAAGTTATATGACTTCAGAAGAATTAATATAGCACACAAACAATATAATCCACTTTTATAGTATTTTGTTTTTGTTCATTTTGGAGCTCAACAGACACTATGAACTATCATTTGAGTTTGGAACAACATGAGGGTGAGTAAATTGTGACAATATTCATTTGTGGGTTAAATGCTCCTTTACGAATGCACACACATGATAATTGTGGTTTTGGAGATTATACAACACAATTACACATCCATCAATATCGTGCCTCTGCATACTTGAGATTGAATGCATTATGAAACACACTATCAAGTTACGCAACTAAAGAAAGATTGAATGTGTGACAGAGAGATGACCGAAAGTGAGAGAGATCAAGAGATAATACTATTCTCAGTGAAGGAATTCTTTTGATATCGAACTCCATAAAAACACACAATGACATAAAACTCCCTCTTGTTTTACTTAATAGTCTGACAATTTTCACTTCCTGCACTCCAGTGCTGAACACAAAGGCTCAATCATCATGCAGTTTTCTTTTTCTTCAGTTCTTCCTTCTTTCCTGTCTCTACCCACATATCCTCCGAGTGACCCTGCATGCAGCCTGGGACCTCTGCAACAGGAAGTGGTCAGAGCAGCTGTGGCTGAACGGGCAGCCTGTTTTTATAGCCTTGCTTATTTGTCTCTCCCCAGGAGGGGACACATGCTCATCTGACTGTCCGAAAAGGCACCGGGCTGGAACACTTGTCCACTCCAACTGTGTCTTCACACTAAAACACTGATACAGAGATGCAACATCAAAACTCACCCACAGGCACAATACTGATTTTGTTAGGCACTGCATGAGTTGGCACAGTGTTATTGTTGCCAATGGTTCCCAGCTCCATTATTATTATTATTTTTACAAAAATTGCCACTGTTAAAGTAATATATATATATATATATATATATATATATATATATATATATACATATATATATATATATATATATACATATATATATATATATATATATATACATATATATATATATATATATATATATATATATATATATATATATATATTAGTGGTGGGCATAGATTATTTTTTTTAATCTAGATTAATCTCACTGTGATCTTGAAATTAATCTAGATTAATCTAGATTAAAATGGCTCATTTGAATTCTGCCAAAGGCATTCAGAATATGTGTGTTACCCAAATAAAATTGACAAACAGTAAGTCTTTGAGAAGGGGTTTATCAAGCTAGGTGGTGCATTAGAAAAGAGGCTCATCTCCTGTTTCCAAAATGCATCACAAAGTGCTTGAAAAAGCTGTAAACTAATTCCACATTGCACAAGGTGCAAACAACCTTACGCCTGTTTCACACATACTCCGTCTGCAGTGCGTATGCGTTGCATATTTGTTTATGCACCCATGTTAACGGATTCCAGTTGCGTTCCAGGAGCGTTGCGTCTTCAGCGGAGCCCCGGTGAAGGTTGTACCAGCGGGTAAGTGTTTTGAGACGCCTCTCTCTGCGTGAGCCCTGAACACCAGAACACCGCGATTACTGAATTGGGCTCTTTCACATCTTTTTGTTTGTTCAAACTGCGATTTATATTTGTTCGTTCAGGTGCAGGAGGGACTTTGAGGAGAACTTCGCAGAAGAGAGCTCGGTTCAGTGTCGCTGTCCGTGATACGCGGCTCTAGATCTCTCTCGCGAGTAACCAGCTATTCTGTTAAGCTTTTACGCGTCTTGTTTTTGGATGCTTTAATGTTTAAATCGACAAGCGGTAAGGCTTAAAAACACGTGAAAAAGAGAGAAGGGTCTGGCTGTAGACACGATCATAGACTGTAAAAAATATGGACAAAGCGTCTGTGACGTCACCCATAGACTTTCTGAAGAACGGGTTTGAAGCCGTTTATGGGGGGTATGGGCAGCGCCATCTTGGAAAATCTTGGGAAATCCTAACCCCGCCCACCTTCTGACGCAGCGCGCTTTACTCAGCTCGCTCTGCAAATTCGGTTATATCTGTATATTTTAGGCAACGAAATATGTTATAAAACACCATACTAACTATTTTCGTTTTCATTAAAAGAAATCTTAAACATTATAGCCACACAAATGTGGTCCAGGCAACGCATATTGATTATATTCAACTACACATAACGTTTGCCTATTTATGAAAAACAAAATATAAAACACAAACCTGCCTCTTTACATTTTAAATATAATATAAAAATATTTAACATTTTATTGTCCAGGCAATATGTGCATTTGTACTAAACAACAGATTTTGCAGTAAACAACATTACAGATCATCTTCGTTGTATTAAAATTTAAAATGACAAAACTCAACCCAGTCTCTTTTTGTTTAATTTCAGTTTTATCAATAATAGCCATTATAAAAGTATAAGTAAAAGGTATAAGAAGCTATACAAATAAAGCAAACAATTCAGTTAAACATACAAAGTCAGCGCTCTAGTCTAACCATACATCGGTAAAGTTAAATAGCTTATAAAGTTATGAAACTTCCCCTCAGCCAAAACGATTGCCCAGGGAAAAAATTATAGATTTACGAGACCAAAAATCGCCCATTAGATATACACAAGATGAATTATATCTCATGTTTAACCACTACAGAGACGCCAGAGTCCACGGCATTGGCGGCAAACTTTAGAAGGTCTAGTCGAGGAAAGACTGCTTCAGGCGGGGTACATGAACGCCGAGCGCCCGGTCATCGCTGGATCAACTGGATAAAATTTTCATAAATCTTTAAATAAACCACAGATTTGAGCTTTAAACAACTACATTCTCACCTGAAAACCTCTTAAAACTACATTTCATGATACAGAAACAGTAGTATTATATGTCAACTGTATTAAAAAATGGCGCTTCTTGTTGTCATTCTCCGTGGCGCTGTCAATCAAGCTGTCACTCAAAGTTAACCACACCCTTATTGTCATATATTTTATATCTAAATACGATCTAAACTAACGAGTTAGAAAAAAAATCACCCCCCTCACAGTTGTCAGGCACTCGGAAGCTATCGAAAAATACAATAAAAGTCCATGGGACCAACTTGTAAAAACATGAATTTATGCTGTGAAAACGGACATTTTAACATGGGGGCTATGAACATTTGCTCCCTTTTGGGACCTTCCCCTGGCGGATTTTCGATGTATTGCAGTTTTTCGCACTTCCGGGTAGGCTTCATTTTTCAGATCAGAATGTTGCCGCTTGGACACGATGCACTCTCAGCCGCGCATGCGCATTTGGATACATGCACTCTCAGACTCACGCATGCACACTGGTTTAAATGCACGCACAGGCCAATCAACTTGATACACAGGATTTAACGGTCGCACAGATAGGCTATTATTGTGAGTATATTTATTTAATTCATCCAATATTAAGTTTAAGTAAAAGTGTTGTTTTAGATAAATGTTTTTGAAAACTATAAAAAAAATTATCTGATGTATCCTCCACGCAGAGGACTTTCGACGTCGAAAATGGAGTACCGTAACGTTAGAGGATTTAACGACCGCTTAGATCGTTACATCGGAGTTAAATTAATCATCTTATTTATTAATGTCTACAGATTTTAATATGGTGGTTTTCCAAACAGCTTAACAAAATTTGTCATGGTCTCCTTCAAACTGACATTAACAACTGTATTAAAACTATTTATGAATGCTTTTCAGAATCAGTGCATTTTATATATTCCAGTGTCAGTTAAATTTCTTTTAGTTTTATTTTATTCAAAATACACCATGATCTACTTTAAACTGACATAAAGAACTATTTAAACCAATGTCACTTAATGTTTCATTAATTTGAGTTCCTTTCATAATTATGCCTTCTGATTGAAGAAGGAATGTCTCATCTTTCTATATAGCTTAATAACTTTTTCTAATGTTTAATCAAAAAATCTGATCATAAATTAGCCTTCCCATTATGAGGTGATAGTTGACTCATTAAAGTGATTTACAAGGGAATTTTATTTTTACCTTTTGTAATGGCTTTTTTTTTTTACTTGATTAAAATTGTCATCTTTTATGTTAAATATATATATATATATATATATATATATATATATATATATATATATATATATATATTTAACATAAAAGATGACAAGCTTTTGAAATGTCTAATTAAAACAATAGAATAAGAACAAACTAAGAAGAATACGTTATTAATCAAATGAAAACAGTATCAACAAAATTAATTTGTACAGAGGTGGAACAGAAGAACACAAAAGTGGCATGTAGGTTTATTTCCAGACATTTAATGAGCAATTACACTTATAAATTCATGTTGAAATAATTTTTTTTAATATACAGCGATACATGGAATACAAATGAACAAAATTGAAAATATATTGTAAATGTAATATAAATGAATATAATATGTATGTTACTTTGTAGCAGCTCCTCAGGAAAAGTGCCCAGCTTAAAGGTAACTAAAGGGAACGGCTTAAATTCAGAATTTATATATATTTTTTTTAGGTAGATGAAACCAATCTTTTCACCCTTGAGTTTGCACCGAAGAAGCAGGTGGTTCAGTCTCCATGAAAAGTAGGTATTGTTAGAGGGGTTACAGCCATTATTGTTCAGCATATTTTTATTTATCTTCTTTTTCATTGTCGTTTCTTAGGTGCATGGTGGTGCACGGTCATGACCGATCTTAAGACTGCCAGCCAGTGGTGCTTTGAGAACTCTGGGGATCTTCTTGGATCAGTTTAGCTTCCTCTTATACTGTGCATGGAGGATGAAGAAGCTGCGGAGGCCTTGGAATGGTTTTTCTGTGCAGAATTCATGAAGGACGATCTTTTAGAGCCACTGATAATTTGTTTTTAAATTTATGTAGGACATGCATACATTTTTAGAGAATGTGGTGGACAACATGCATTAATTGAAAAACAGTGGTTTATTTATTTATTAAATGATTTTAGATTTGAATAATATAGTCAGTATTTAATTTATTGTATTTATGTATTAAAATAATTCAACAACAGCAACTCACACACAATGCACATGTTTTTATGTTTTATTATTTACCAAAGTCAGCAATCACCAACTGCTGTGTGTTGAGTTATTTTATTGTGTCATTTTTGGAAAGCATATTAACATTGAATGTGACTATCACACATTAACTTGTTAATTGATGATTTAAGAATTAATAATTAAATACAAATAGCCTCATTAACAGTTAAATGCTCTCCCCATTGAGCAATAAAAATATGTGCAATACCACTTATATTTATTTGATACCACCCACGTCTTACGCGCAAACATACTTGGCAATAAAGCTCTTTCTGACTTCTGATAGCGCAAAACACTGATGCAGCTTGTAGGTCACATGAAAATGCCACTTTTTGGGGAAAACAACTTTGAAATGGCTTAGTTGTCTCTGCATATTCTTCAGCTATAAGAAACAGCTATAATAGCCATAATTTGCTAAGGAAAGGTAAAGTCAAGTTTTATTTGTTGAGTACGCAAAGAAGATTGATGTCTACAAGTTCCCATTGTGACTCAAACCTTCAAGAATGCATTAAATATCTGAACCTAAATGCTTTTCTTCATGACCTCCTTAAATAAAGCAGAGGTAGGAAAAGTCACACACTGAGCCAGAATAAGCAACAAGACTTCAGCCTTCACAACATCCAACACCACCACTAACAGATGTCCTCCTATTAACCCCACTCTTATCAGCTCAAGTCAATATTTAGATATTATTGGTGTTCACATCCAATTTTATTTCTCGTTCTGATTTCCAGATAAGCCGCACTGTTGTGATTACCCTTATAAGCAATGCACCAGTAAATGTCAGGTCGCTCTTTTACCAAACAAGCCACATATTTAATGCTGGAAGGGTAAGCTCGTGGGAAAAATGTTTCCCTGTGGTTAAACTGTAACTCGCTCCTGTTACAGGAAAGCGGTTTCTGCAGGGGTTTGACCACAGCTGCACATCTGTGGCATCTCAACTTGGAACTCCACTAAAGCAAAAGGAGAAGGAACATGCCTTTTGAGCAGAAGTACCACAGATGTGGCTTCATGCCCTTTTTGGATTTAGGCCATGCCTGGTATTGTGCACGCTGTGCTATGCACCACACCATTGCTATAGATGTGTTACTTTTTAAACTCTTCATATCACAGTCCTGCAAAGATGAAAGCAAATTTACTTGCAATTGCAATTTGCGGCAAAACATGAGAGATACAGTAGATCAGACATACAATTGTGAGTGTGTGTGACCTGGATGCATCAGTGAATGGTGAGTTCTTTTCATAAATAAAATTTTAAAAAAAATTCCCATCAAAAAAACTGCATGAAAATGTCTCATGTCTGTTCTTTGTGTGTCATCTCCAATGAGCTTTTTTTGAGGCTTTACACATGAACAGAAAGCAAATTTAATGTTTTCTGATGTTTCTGTGTGGATTAGACACTTTTGGAAAACGCTTGAAAATGCTAGTGTGGACGGATAGCGTTTTAAAATGAAAACGCCATTTTCAAATGTATCCGGATTAATGTAGACAGATGTTTACATGTGTCACTAATAGCGCCTCTGTGGCCCTTTCTGACCGAACACAGCGGGAACCATCACCCGAATATTAGTTCCGCCCGGACTCTTTTCTCACACGGACCCAGTACTTTTCCGTCTCAGCTGTGGCTTATCATATCATTAGTTATTGCCTTTAATAGGCGCAGACTTTCTTTGTTCATTGCGAAGTCTTATCGTTCCCTATGGTAGTAATTCTGAGCATTTATCTCTGTGTTGGATTTTCTGTGTATGACTCTGGACTGTGTACCCCGTTGACGATTACTGCTGCCTGCCATTGCGACCATTGCCTATCTATTGAACTGTGTTCCGGATTACCTACGTTGTTCCTGTTTTCTGGTGATTATTCCTGCCTGTTGGCGATTCTAAATAAAGCCTTGCGGATGGATTCGAATGTCTCTGACTCCGTGTTACAGAAGAATTCGCCACCTCAGGATCCAGCGGCTTTAGATCGAGTGGTTACTGAATTGACACGACAAGCCTCCCTGTTGATTGTGCATCACCAACAGTTAGATCGGCTGACCACCATGACCGAGGAATTGGTGCGGTCTATGCGGTCGCTCCCACAGGCTGTGCCACAAGATCTCACTGCAGGCCCCACCGCGCCGCCTTCCGCGGTCTTCACCACGGGAATCCACGCACCCCGCTTGGCACTTCCAGAGAAATATGACGGCTCCCCAGGCAAGTGCAGGGGCTTTCTTATGCAGTGTGCCATCTATGTGAACTCGCTGCCGCCGGGCTCAGTGACAGAGGATGGCAAGGTTTCCCTCGTCTGCACCCTTCTCACCGGTAAGGCCTTGAGCTGGGCAACGGCTTTGTGGGAGGGCCAGCAGATGGTTTTTCCGTCGTATCAGCACTTTCTCACCAAATTCCGGGAGGTGTTTGACCACGCTGAGGATGGCAAGGAGGCGGAGGAGGAACTATTAAACCTTCGCCAGGGATCTTCCACCGCTGCGGATTACGCTCTCACGTTTCGCACGCTAGCAGCCCAGGCGGGCTGGGAAGGAAAACCCCTTAAGACCATGTTCTGTCGAGGGCTTCGCACGGACCTGCAGGCTGAGCTCGCTTGTCGGGATGAGAGCAAGACTTTGGAGGAGTATATGGAGATGGCGATCAAACTGGACCATCTGCTCCACTCTCGCAGGAGTCGTCAACCACGATTACCTCTCGCCTCACCCCAGTCTTCGGCTCACGCCCTGGAGGAGCCCATGCAAGTGGGATTTTCCTGCCTCTCTGATGAGGAGCGCGAGAGAAGGATGAGAAATCGTCTATGCCTCTACTGTGGTCAGTCTGGTCACTTCCGAGCTCAATGTTCCGCTCGTCCTCCTAGAACCACCAGCACTCGGGTAAGCCACAATTCCTTGTCACCCTCTCTCTTGTTGGATGTGTGCTTGATCATCCACGGCCGCCACATCAAGACTAAAGCCTTTATTGACTCAGGGGCGGCCGGTAACTTTATTGACCAAGACTTTGTTAATCGCCATCGCATATCTCTTGTTCCATGTGACCCTCCTATGGCGGTGGCAGCCCTGGATGGAAGACCACTAGGTGCTGGAAAGATCTACCACATCACTGAGGCCATCACACTGATCACCAGCTCCCTGCACACCGAGACCATCCAGCTCCATGTCACTCAATCACCTCACCACGCCATTATTCTTGGCCACCCCTGGCTCACCCTCCACAATCCACAAATTTCCTGGAAGGATCAGGACATCATCCAGTGGTCCTAATCTTGTCTCCAGCGGTGTCTCAAATCCCCACAGAGGAACCATCACGTGGTCCCAGTTCCCCAACCTGAAGGTCAACCCCCGCAGGACCTTCCCGAGGTTTACTGGGATTTCCACTCGGCATTCAGCAAATCCCTGGCCACCCAGCTTCCACCTCATCGGGACACGGATTGTGCCATCGAGCTCTTACCTGGAGCCATGCTCCCCAAGGGTCATGTATACCCCCTGTCCCAACCCGAGACTCTGAGCATGCAGCAATACATCGACGAAGTACTCGCCAAGGGGTTCATCCGACCCTCCACCTCATCTACCTCGGCGGGCTTCTTCTTCGTAAAAAAAAGACGGATCCTTGCGTCCCTGCATCGACTACCGAGCCCTCAACGAAGTAACCACCAAGTACCGTTATCCCCTACCCTTGGTACCCTCAGCCCTGGAACAACTCCGCACTGCCCGTATCTTTACCAAGCTCGACCTGAGATGCGCCTACAATCTCATTCGCATCCGGGCAGGTGACGAGTGGAAGACGGCCTTCTCCACGACGACTGGCCACTATGAATATCTGGTCATGCCCTTCGGTCTGTCCAACAGTCCCTCCGTCTTTCAGGCCCGTATCAACTATATTTTCCGAGATATGCTCAACAAGTGCGTCATAGTCTACATTGACGACATACTGATCTACTCCGACACCCTGTCTGAACACGTTCAACACGTACGAGCTGTGCTCCAAAGATTAATCCAGAATCAGCTGTACGCCAAACTCTCTAAGTGTGCCTTCCACCTCTCCACCGTCTCCTTCTTAGGATACATCATCTCTGCTGAGGGAGTCACGATGGATGACAGCAAGGTTTCCGCTGTGCTACACTGGCCTCGTCCCCAAACCGTCAAGGACCTCCAACGTTTACTGGGGTTTGCCAACTTCTATCGAAGATTCATCCGGCGTTTCAGTCAAGTAGCAGCTCCTCTAACTTCTCTCACTCGCAGTGGAGGTGGATCCAATAAGCTGGCATGGTCTACGCTCTGCGAGAAAGCGTTCCAAGATCTGAAGACTCGTTTCACCTCGGCTCCCATCTTGAAACACCCAAACCCCCGACGTCAGTTCACTGTGGAGGTGGACGCCTCCAGCACAGGTATCGGAGCAATACTGTCACAACGCCAGGGAACCCCAGAGAAATTGTACCCGTGTGCCTACTACTCTTGCAAACTCAATCCCGCGGAACGTAATTATGACGTCGGGGACAGAGAACTGTTGGCCATGAAAGCGGCCCTGGAGGAATGGAGACACTGGTTGGAGGGCTCGACCATGCCCTTTCTCATTCTAACCGACCACAAAAACTTGGAGTACTTGAGAACCGCCAGACGTCTCAATGCCCGCCAGGCCAGATGGTCGTTATTCTTCTCCAGGTTTCTCTTCACTATAACCTATCGGCCCGGGTCCAAGAACGGTAAGGCGGACGCACTCTCCCGCCAATACGACTTGTCCCAATCAGACACCTCTCCGGCTACCATCATTCCCATCTCCCAGATCGTCTCCCCCGTGCAATGGGACATCATGGCCGAGATCACTGAGGCCCTAGAAACAGACCCTGCTCCTCCGGAATGCCCTCCTGGACTGACCTACGTCCCCGCTCCCCTACGGCATCGCGTACTGACACTGATCCACGAGAATCCCAGCGCCGGCCACCCCGGCGTCCAGGCAACCAGGGAACTCGTTCTCAATAAGTTCTGGTTGCCTTCCATGACTCAACAGATTCTAACCTTCGTCAAGGAATGTGTCACATGCAACCAAACCAAATCCCTACGCCAGCGCCCTGCCGGTCTGCTCCAGCCTCTCCCTATCCCAGAAAGACCATGGTCCCACCTGGCCGTCGACTTCATGACCGACATGCCCCCTTCTCACCACAACACCGTGATCCTTACCATCATTGACCGGTTCTCAAAGTCATGCCGCCTCATTCCGCTTCCCAAACTTCCCACTGCATGGGAGACGGCTCAAGCCTTGCTCAACCAGGTCTTTAGATTTTATGGTTTGCCCGAAGACATAATCTCGGATCGGGGACCCCAATTCACGTCCCGTGTGTGGAGGTCCCTCTGGTCTCAGTTAAATGTCAACGTCAGCCTCACGTCAGGGTACCACCCGCAATCCAATGGACAAGTGGAGAGGCTGAATCAGGAACTCTCCCGCTTCCTACGAGCTTACTGTCACCTCCATCAGGAGGACTGGAGCGAATACCTCATGTGGGCCGAATACGCCCAGAATTCCCTAAGGAAGCCGGGGAGCCTACTAACCTCCCTGCAGTGGACACCTGGCTACGGAGGAGCGAAGCTACCTGGGATATAGCACACACCAACCTACGACAGGCAATCCAACGAGTTACCCGCCAAGCCAATCGCCTCCGGAGAGCCGCTCCTCCATACCTAGTCGGACAGTGGGTCTGGCTCTCCACCCGGGACCTGAGACTCCGACTCCCCTGCAGAAAGCTTAGCCCAAGGTACGTGGGTCCGTTCAAAATCCTCAGACAAATCACTCCTGTGTCTTTCCGTTTAGATCTTCCATCTCATTACCGCATCTCACCCACTTTTCATGTTTCCCTGCTCAAGCCCGCTGTGGAACCGAGAGGAGAGGGGGACCAGGACGAGGCCGCTCCGGCAGAGACTCCTCCCCTAATGGACGCAGAGGAGAACATTTATCAGATCAACCAGATCTTGGACTCTCGGCGCCGAGGCGGGGTTCTCCAGTTTCTCGTGGACTGGGAGGGATACGGCCCCGAGGAGCGGTCTTGGGTCAATTCTAAGGACATGCTCGACCCCCAACTTACTGCTACATTCCACCGGGAACACTTGGAGAAACCCGCTCCTCGTCCTCGTGGTAGACCTCGGCGCCGAGGAGGAGCTCACGTCGGGAGCCGTTCGCAGGGGAGGGGCTCTGTCACTAATAGCGCCTCTGTGGCCCTTTCTGACAGAACACAGCGGGAACCATCACCCGAAAATTAGTTCCGCCCGGACTCTTTTCTCACAGGGACCCAGTACTTTTCCGTCTCAGCTGTGGCTTATCATCTCATTAGTTATTGCCTTTAATAGGCGCAGACTTTCTTTGTTCATTGCGAAGTCTTATCGTTCCCTATGTTCCTAATTCTGAGCATTTATCTCTGTGTTGGATTTTCTGTGTATGACTCTGGACTGTGTACCCCGTTGACGATTACTGCTGCCTGCCATTGCGACCATTGCCTATCTATTGAACTGTGTTCCGGATTACCTACGTTGTTCCTGTTTTCTGGTGATTATTCCTGCCTGTTGACGATTCTAAATAAAGCCTTGCGGATGGATTCGAATGTCTCTGACTCCGTGTTACAACATGTTAATGAATTCTTCTGAGAATATGAATGGATTTAACATCCATCTGCACACCATCCCCATAAAAACATTTATTTGTGAGGTTTCTCAGAAATGGTGATATCAGATGATTCAAAATATCAGATGATATCAGATGATTCAAAATCTGCTGGAATTTACTAAATTAATGTTGCTGTATTGCTTAGTTATTTGATGAACACTTACATAACTTTTTGAGTTTTTAATTAGTCTGTTTTTTACTTGTTCTAAAACAGTCCTTAAAACAAAATTTTTACAATGTTTTTGAAATAAGTGCATTATGCTGGCCAAGGCTTCATTTATTATTACATTAATATTGAGAAAATATTCTTACGCTTAAAAATAACTGTTTTAAATTTTAATATAATTTAAAATGTAATTTATAATAGCTGAATTTTCAGCAGCCTTTACTGCAGTTTTCAGTATCACATGATACCTTCAGAAATCATATATAATTAGAAAATTATGCATTTTTTAGGATTATTAAAATTTTTCATTTATTTGAAATACTGTAACATCATAAATATGTTTACTGTCACTTCTGACCAATTTTATTGCATCCTAGCTGAATTTTTTTTTTTATAGCAACACCCTGATAAATTTCCATAACACTCTATTATCATGGAGCCAACTTTTTTTTTTCTTCAGAAATGTAAAATCTAAATTATCTGATAAATACTGCTATCCTATCTTAATTACAAAAGACTGCATGTTTGGTATTGCTTCTGTTAAGCTGCTGTAATCACAATTCCAGCTATAATTAACCTTAAAATAATATTAAGATATTAATTTGTACAAGTATCGCTATATCATCCCAGCTAACATTGGCTCATGTTCTGGCAAGGTTCTCTCAAAGCTATGAACAAATAGTCCTCCAGTAACATTAAAAGAACTTTGGTTGAAAGTTTGTTGGGATGGCGTAATAGTTCAAAAAAGACATTAACACATATAACTGAACTGGAATCACTGCTTTAAACCTAACCACTATGACACAATCCCATTCAAGCTTGTCGTCCAGAAGCAATCATTCATGACAGACATTTTGGGATGTCTTTAACATCCATTAACATTCACTAACTGCTTCCCTTGTCAAACACAAACTTGTTCACAGGAAGCACTTTTTGCATATCAGAGGTGTTTTTTTCAGAACGAGGCCAGAGTCCTGGTCATCCACTACAGGAAGTTCCTATTGGTGTGAAGAGGCCGCTGTTAAAGCAAAAGCTTCCTGTCTGCATGTGATGGAGACTAACAGGCACCACCACAAGCAGCTTTTGGCTTCACAACCACTGCCACATCTTCAAAAAGCCCAGGTCGAGGACCAGGAACTTTCCATCCACAGAGGCTAAGCTTTGCGTAAACCCTCTTTAAATACCAGCACAAGAGGCAAAAAGAAACACTTTAATAAGGATGCATGTATGAGATCTACATACTACAAAGATGTATTGAATGGGTTTGAATTTTGACTAAAAACAATCAACCCATTCTAAGGTAGTTGGGTTACAAGAGAAACACTTTTGAAAAGTAGATTGCTGGCAAAAATATAAAAAAATAAACCCAATTGTTAATTTAAACTCGGAAAAAGACTCATAAACAATCTCATTTACAGCCCCCATTAGTCTGCTTTAATGCAAAAATAGATCAAATGAAAAACACTTTGCTGTTATCCCATTAAGAAGCTCTTACCTCTGTCAGTATCTAATCAGGTCTTTGGGTATAGTGATACCAACAGAGCTTTGAACACTCATCTTTAAATTGGACACCCACAGACTGTCTGATGTTGAACGCATGGTCAAATATCAACAGTACTAATCACAATCTATTTGGCCGGCTTCTTGCTACTTCTATGTCAGAGTGCCTACGTGTTTTGGTGAATCTCATGGGAAAGGTTAAGAAAGTACATTTTGTTGGTGTAGAAATTTATGAATGATGGCTGGTCCATATTTGCATAAGTCTGAGGAGTTTTCTGCTAAGTTCTGTGGGCACAAATTGTGTGTGGGCACATACTGGAGCCAGTCCAAGACTATGCCATTTTTTTTTACTGTGACACCATCCAGATTAATAGTCACCCTCTGGAGACCAGCATTCCAACACTCTCTGTTTGTCTGTCAGCATAAACATTTTTAAGAAATATATGAAAGATGCAAAAATAACAAGGGTATCCAGTCTTCAGGGCATTCATCAAAGCTTGTCCAGCATGATTTCCTGAATAGCAGTGCACACAACATTCAGGTGTGTACTTTTGACTTCTGGTTTGGCAGAAAAAGGCAAAATTTTAATGGCTGCATGTGTAAATCAGCAGAGTTCATTTCTAAATTGCTGTGACGCCACAGCACAACCCAAACCATTTTAATGTCTCTGTCTATGGTCGTAACACACACACAGACATTATTTATTGCACAAGACATGATGTGGGCATCTTAAAAAGATGTTTTATTCAATAATAGTTTACTGAAAGAAAAAGTTCACCCAAAAATGAAAATTTGCCATCCAGGACATAGATGAGTTAGTTTTTTCTGCACAACAGATTTGGAGAAATTTAGCATTCTATCACTTGCTCACCAGTGGATCCTCTGCAGTGAATGGGTGCCGTCAGAATGTCAGACCAAAACTAGACCCCTTAAGGCTCAGATCCAGACCAAAACTCCAACTGAAGAGTTGAGCTAATCCATAGGTTCCATCAAATTAGATGTACTAATTTATACTGGAGCATATATATATGAATGAATATGAACCAGCATTTCCATTTCATTTTCATATGGCTGTCACTAATGCCACATATTTTGCTAGATTTTCAAAGATGCTGTATCCTCTTAAAGTGCTGGATATTGTACATAAACACACCTTAAAACAATCATATTAGGAGATGTATTCCAACACAAAAAAACCTGGCAGCGAATGCATACAATTTAGAGGAAAGAGGTGATTTAGGTGCTTACACATTTGGCAGCTGCAGCTCCAGTTCTCGCAGTTCATCTTTCACAATCTTTTAGCATAAAATGTCTGCTAAATTTGTGGCATACATTCCTTAATAGATTTGATTAATGTTGCGGTTTTCCCTGGAAATGCACATTTGATACAAGCAACACAAGTCAACATTTATCAATCCGTTCATTTTAGAAGACCAGAAGAGAAAAAGCCACAAGAGAGAAGATGTGTTCTCCACATTAAAAGAAAAAGAACAATTTATTTCCTTGACTTCAATTTCACACTTCTTCACCCTCCCTCCTGCTCTTTCACTTTCCATAAAATAAATACACAAAACGCAGAATACTTTTTACATCTGCTGCAACTCAAAGTTCAAACAGGCTGCTAATCCCCAGTAACTCGACTCAGATTTCTCAAGCAGGCAGTACATACTTCATACCACTGGCACAGAGGGATCTCACATCATAGACATCACCCTTCACTCCCTCACAAATCTGACAGACTATTTTTGGGAACTATTTGTAAGTACAAAATTGTTTAGAATGACTCAGTTGGCTGTATATGAAAAATTTCTATGACTAATCTTTATTTACTCATTGTTTAGATGGATTCCAGGACATAATTCATGACCATTAGCATGTGGCCTGCGTGTCTGTCCACCCTTCAGAAAGCATTGCGTAAGAAAAAGGGGGAAGCCCCGGTCTGCAGTCAGAACCGGGACAACCTCTCCCGTCCACACCCCAATATTCACAATCAAAACAACAATGTCAGAGAGGGTGTGTGTGGCTGAGAGAGAGAGAGCGAGAGAGAGAGAGAGCATTGAACTGAAGAACCAACAGACTGACAGATAAAACAAGGTGATTTTAGTTTAATTACTACCAAGGTGGTGACACATACAGTATAACCATGACCTGTAAGGCTTTGGAAATCACAGGGGTCCCAGAAAAACTACAACCTTGCATTCAGTAAGCCATAATTAGCTGTTCGGATGGACAGCAAATGTACCTCCTGTCGTTTCACTGTCAGATAAAGGGAGGTTTTTGCTTTCATGTAGTCATCTGTGCCACACATTTAAAAGCACATTTGCTTTTTAAAGCCCTCCAGGTAATATTCCCTCAATAAATGGAAAAACAGACAAAATGCATAACGTCTGTAACTTCCCGGACTTGTAAAATATTCCATCCATTTATCAGTCGGTCTGTAATCTGTCATGCCCTCTGTGCAATGTAGATCTATCTATCTATCTATCTATCTATCTATCTATCTATCTATCTATCTATCTATCTATCTATCTATCTATCTATCTATCTATCTACCTACCTACCTACCTACCTATCTATCTATCTATCTATCTATCTATCTATCTATCTATCTATCTATCTATCTATCATAGAACCATGATAATGGTATAAAAAGGTTATAACAAGGTACTATCATAGTATACACACACATACACACACTCTATAATATAGCACATATCTATCTATCTATCTATCTATCTATCTGTCTATCTATCTATCTATCTATCTATCTATCTATCTATCTATCTATCTATCTACCTATAATATTAAAGTGGAACCAATGTAATAAACTATGTTAAGGTACTTTATTAGCAACATGGAAAGTCTATCTTCTTTCACAATACAGACTTTCTCCCTCTTTCTTTCTCTCGTCAAATTAAGAATATGAGAGCACAGACTGATTTGCTGATCTAAAAGTGTCATTACCTGTGTCTGCTCGCTGCTCTCGCCCCGTTTAAAGACTGAGTCTGAGTCTGGGAGCCTGCGTACAGGTTATACCGCTGAGGATACGACGCGCTCCAAACATCTCCAGAGAAAACCAAAACCAGCATCGATATCAAGAGGACTGCTCCATCCATCACAGCGCACGTCGTTCTGAAACGGTGTCTAACACTATATAACTAATGAGTTCTCTGTAACGAGCCTTTATTCCACCAAAAATTGCGCTTTCGCGGAGTCTAGAGGAGCTTCTTTACACTCCCAGCAGTTCGTAGCCTACTATCGATCCATTATTCGCGTCCTGAGCACTGCTTCCAAAATTGTCGGATAAATCTCTCAAATCGACGCGTAACGGCGCTTTCCTTCCTTTTGCGCTGATAAAATAATCTAAACTCCCGCTATCCTTCTTTTGAATGGTTTGTCATATTTGTCGGTACATCCAAACAAAGCAATCCAGAGGCTTCCTAAAATCTGGAGGAGTTTTCTTGGAAAGGAGATGCAGTGAGTTTGGAGCGAGGGGAGCCAGTGCGCTCTGACGCACTCCAACGTCCCCAACACACACACACACTCTCTCTCTCTCTCTCTCTCTCTCTCTCTCTCTCTCTCTCTCTCTCTCTCTCTCTCTCTCTCTCTCTCTCTCTCTCCTCAGCTCCCTCCCCTCTAGAAACCCTCCCTCCAGTGCTCTGATGACAGAATCACAGCCATATATGTTTAAAAAACCACGTGTGTGAATACTAGGGGTGATTATGAAATCTTAGTGACATAGAATGGTGAGCAGCAGTGATTAAAAACAGATGGCCGCTTGGTAGTATGGCTGATGTCCCACATCCGAAGATAGAGATGAAGAGAGCAGCTTTTGTGCTTTGGAGAGCCCAGTTTGAGTTCTTTGTGCGTTTGTTGTTGTAATAATTCTTAGTTTTGTAAAGGTTCAGTTAGATTAAACATGAAATCTACACATTTACACATAAAATCTCAGATGGATATTATCTCACAGTAGCCTAAATCTAAACAAATCTCAGTTCATATTTCACTAAATATCTAACGAAATAACTAAATTAATACATAAAATTGCACAATATTTTCTGTAGCTACTGTAATTTATGAAGATGAGTAAAAATTTAAAATGAGTAAAATATTGCAGAATCTCGAAATGTGTATGTAATTTCTGCCACAGGACAATAAATAAATAAATCAATATTTTAAAAAGGTAACTGACTTTTCATGTCACAATTCATACTTTTTTTCTTGCAATAAGAAAAAGTCAGTATTGCGATATAAAGCCAGAATTCAATCTCAGAAAAAAATTTAATTGTGAGATTAAAATTGTAATTTTTTATTTCATCGTGGAAACAAAAATACAGAATTGAGATGGAAACTAGGAATTCAGAGAAAAAAGTCAGAACTGCAAGATATAAACTCAGAATTGCGAGATGTAAACATTTTTTTTTTGTAAATAAAAAATGTAAATTAAAATGTAAATTTTAGAAAATTTAACTTTAAATTTAACTTACTTTTTATTTCACTATTCTGACTTTTTCCTCAAAATTCTAAATTTTTGCAAATACTTTTTTCATTTTTTAATCCTGTGGCGGAACAGACTTCCATGCTAATGCCACTGAGAATTATGGGTATTACAAAAACAAATCACAACAACTTCCTAACATATTTATTATTATTATTATTATTATTTATAGCTTTTAGTTTATATATTTATTTATTACACAGTGTACACAATGTATAAACACATCACACAATGTAATATGTTTGTGCAATTGTTATAATGAAAGAAATAAGCTAATCAAAAAAAATTTCATGGTGAAATATTAACAGGAGATGAGATTCACTAAATTTTAGGCCTCTCAGTTTTAAGACAAGGTGACATTTGTATGGTTTCACCTTTCATGCCATCCTTTTCTGACTTATCTGTAAATGTTTATGCTGATTATAGGATTTGCGTAGACAATTCAAAAATAGTTCTCATTTGCCATAAATGTCAGCCAACTGTGTGCTATTTAAAAAAAAAATTAAATGGCCTCTATTTTAAAACAGATCTCATGAATGTTTAAAGAATGTTTCTCACTGGTTTATCTCTGAAAGATCTATCTTTTCCACTCCTTTGAAGCCCTACAGCTGTGAAAAACTATTTGTTACACTTTCCTAATGTGGGACGGCTTTTGGCAAAAAAAAGTGAGAGAAAATAGCAACGCAGCATGCTGTTCTTCGACAGAGGAATGTAAACCAAACATCTGTGGTTTTGAAGACAATGAAAAAATGCATCAAAATCAGGAAACTTATTACACCCACATAGAGGACTGAACTGCAATGCCTGTATCTGTATGTGTGAAAGAATAAGACGGACAGACAGAGGAAAAGGGGCAGCCCAGCCAGTCGTAAGTAGAGCATTTCTGCTGTCACTCACAGATTGTGGAGACAGGATAAGGCAGAGATGTGAAGCATTTCAGTAATGTTCTCCGTTCAACCACAACCACCTGTAACGGTGCCCTGAGTTGACCTCAGGCACCAAACAGACCCCCAACTCACCTAATTTACCACCTCCCAGCTCAGTCATGCATGTTCAGACAAGAACTCAACACCGGGAGGTTTATACGCAAGGTATCAGCTGTAACAGATATTAACAGAGTTATGAATATGGCATGCAGAGCTAGTGGATCGAGTCTTATTAGACAAATAAATTGTTCAAAATGCATTTTGGATGTCCTGACCATCTTTGTGCCAGCGTTACATCCGTTTCAGCACGAATCCACAGTCAGTCTTTTGTACTCCTCTGTCAGAACAATTTGACAGGCTTCTCACCAGTAAAAAAGCCCTGTTGTGCCTGAGGCCGGGGAGCTGCAGCGTAGCAGAGGAGCTTTGAAGTGTCAGTGAGGACAGGCTCAGTTGATGATATAGCCGGTTAACCTTTGTCAGGGAGCTCTGGTGGGCAAGAGATGTTGTGTTGTGATAGCTCGCAGTTAAAGACTGTAATCATTAAACAGAAGCACATTTCTTAAAAGGTAAATTACACTTGCTGAGCTCTTTTACTTACCCAATAAAAGTATACAGTTGCATGGCTGATCAATTATAAACAAATACCTTACATAAGAAAAAAAAGAAAAGAAAACAGTCACCACCTCCTGCAAGTTTATTGGGATGTTTAAAGTATTCATATGCAAATATAATGTAAATAAATATACATATAAAAATAAATAATAAAATATACAAACTATTAAGTTTATCATTTATCATTTCTGTTATTATACTTATTAATTGTATTATTTAAAATTATATATATATATATATATATATATATATATTAATAAATTATATAATTATTAATATTTATTAATAAAAAACACATTTTTATATAATATAGTATAATATTATATAATTGTATTATTTTACAAAAATATAATTTATATAAATATATATAATATTTTATAATAAATAATCATACATAATTATCAATATGTATTAATATAAATAATATAAAATAATATAAATTTACTGCAAAGAAGATCAGCCGAATGGGAACTTGGAATGTACATACACTTTCCATCAGGCCATATACAGACAATGGTTATTCAGGTTTATGCACCAACTGAGGAAGCAGAAGTCATGCATACAGATGCTCAAGGTGACATGCCAAGGATTAAGGTTGATGGATGCAGCATCGAAGAGGTCGATTGGTTTACGTACCTCTGCAGCACTATTGGATGAGATGGAGATGCAGAGATAGACGTCAAATTCTTGATTGGTAAGGCATCAACAGTCTTTCAACAAATGTGCAAAATGTGGTCATCTACATCGATCTCACTTAACATCAAGCTCTGCTTATATGCATCTATCATCCTTCTGATCGCAACTCATGCAGCAGAAACATGGAAGGCATCAGCTAACATTTCTCACAAGGTAGAAAAAAAAATAGACAAAAACCTCATAAAACAGGACTGAAAGTTGTGTATTAATTACAGGTGCATTTGATAATATGGCGTCAAATCCTATTGAGCTACAAACAACCTGAAGTATGCCTGTAACTACCAAGAATTCATTCAACTTCAAGTTGGCTGTGCAACAACCAAATTTCATCACATCTAAACACTTGACCAAAACATTTTTGAGTGCTGCTGCCAGCTGTGCTACACAATCAGGCACATGTGGAAAATGATCGCTGCCCTACAGCTGTGTTTACAGTGTAATTAGGGGGTCTCCCTCCCCTCCACCATCATCCCCAGCACCCTAACATTCCCCTCTGGTTCCCCAGTCCTTAACCACTGTGGGCTGTTCTTCTGGCGGCTGCCTCTGCTCTCCTCCACAGTATCGGTTGATACGCTAAACTCCATATGTGGATGAGTGCCTGCTTTACTGTAATCGCTATCACATATGATTCTCAGTTCTGCTATTTAAATCAGACTTCAATGTCTTGAAGTAAATAACTGGCTACTGTTGGAGCAAGGCCTCATGCAGTTCTGAGATACTGAACAGTGAGGCTTCTTCAGGCTCTTACACAGAACAAACGCAGGAGAAATTTTTATGATACACTAGAAGCACATGGTTCCTCAATAGTATGTTCACCTTGCATTTAGGGTCCCGTTGTTCAAAATATGAGGTATCTCTGGTTTTCATGGGCCTCATCCAGTTGCTGAGGACCAAAAGAGTTGTCCTGGAGGCCCTAAAAAGATCTATCATCTTCCTATTATCAACTTTTTCTGATGCTTTTCTGTGTTTTTTTTTTATGTTTTACTTCATTTTGTGCTCACCAAGGCTGCATTTATTTGATCAAAAATACAGCAAAAACTGTAATATTGTGAAATATTGTTACAATTTAAAATAACTATTTTCTATCTGAATATATATTTTAAATGTAATTTATTCCTGGGATTAAATACGTCTTCGGTGTCACATGATCCTTCAGAAATCATTCTTATATGCTGGTATATGTTGGTTTGCTGCTCATATAACATTTGTATATTATTTTAACAAATAAAAACAGTTGTGCTGCTTAACATTTATTTTATTTATTTTTTTGGTATATTAATCTTTTAGGACTCTTTAATGAATGGAACATTAAAAAGGAACATCATTGATTTGATATGTACAGCATAGTACAGTAATATGGTGCTCTAATATTACAGAGTTATAAAATGATTGAGGATTGTAGAGCTTATATTAACATTATATTAAAATAAATGTTGAAATTTGACAAGCAAATCAGCAATATTGTCAATATTGTTTTTTTCAGCTTCGTCTTCTAGCTAAAGTTAAGCCTTTTCTTAATAGGCATGATCTAGAAAAGGTGATTCATGCTTTTATTAGTTCGAGGTTGGATTATTGTAATGCTCTCTATGTAGGTTTAAGTCAATGCTCTATTGCACGACTTCAACTTGTGCAAAATGCTGCCGCTCGGTTTTTAACAAATACACCTAAGCGTGTACACATTACTCCTGTCCTCTATTCCTTACACTGGCTTCCAGTACAGTTTAGAATAGATTTTAAGATTTTGTTGTTCGTTTTTAAGGCCCTAAATGGCCGAGCACCGGAGTACATAAGTGAGATTTTAACCCTGCGTGAGCACAGCCGGTCGTTACGGTCTTCAAATCAACTGGTTTTAGAAGTCCCAAGGTCAAAGTACAAGCGTTGGGGTGATCAGGCGTTTGCAGTTGCTGCCCCAAGACTTTGGAACAAGTTACCCCCTGATATCCGTACAACTGCAGATGAAACTCTTTTTAGGTCTAAACTTAAAACCCACCTGTTTAGGATGGCTTTTAATACATAGTAGTGGTGACACAATTTCCCTCTTGCTGTTTTCTTTTTTGTTCTATGTATTTATTGTATGATATGATGTTTATTGTATTCTATGATGTGAAGCACTTTGGATACCTGACGGTTGTTGTAAAGCGCTATACAAATAAATGTTGATAGAAATGTTGATTGATTATATCATTTAGTCTGTTTTGATAAGAATTGTTTGAGTTAATATCGAAACAAATTTTACCACATTTGAGAGTTGAAGTATCTTTCTACATATTATACATTCTAAAAAAGTGAAAAAGACTGTCAATTCTTCTTAAACTATGTGTAAACCTTAGGATTTGAGAGTTTGCATTGATTCTGTTGCTCTATATTTCAATACTGTCACATGGAATTGATGTTGATGGTGTTGAAATTATGCAGCCAAGTGATGATATCTCAAATCATTATTTAGTTTTGTGCAAACTTCATATAGCTAAAACTGTAAATTCTACTTCTTGTTACAAGTATTGTAGAACTATCACTTCTACCACAAAAGACTGCTTTGTAAGAAATCTTCCTAATGTATCCGAATTCCTTAGCATATCCAAAACCTCAGAACAACTTGATGATGTAACAGAAACTATGGACTCTCTCTTTTCTAGCATTTTAAATACAGTTGCTCCTTTAAGCTTAAGGAAAGTTAAGGAAAACAGTCTGACACCATGGTATAATGAGCACACTCGCACCCTAAAGAGTGTGGTCAGATACTATTTAAACTGAACTGAGATGATGACATCACTGAATTCAATGATGAACTGCCTTTAACTGTCATTTTGCATTATTGACACGCTGTTTTCCTAATTAATGTTGTTCAGTTGCTTTGACACAATCCTCTTTGTTTAAAGTGCTATATAAATAAAGGTGACTTGACTTGACTATATTATAAAGGCTCAAATATGAGTTAAATACCACAAAATGAATTTCATCTAGACAGAACGCAGTCAGTCATTTTAAATGATTAAAATCTCCCAAATGTGTAAAATCACCATAAACTGCAGTATGTCACGAACACTGAGTTGCAACACCCATAACCCCCCCACCCTGGTGACTCATCCATCAAAGTAATATTACAATTCTTGGAAATCACTCTGTGCAATATGCAGAAGTTTGTATGGAAACTGTGGGGTTGCCACACCACAAAATCACCACGGCAACAACCCACAAGGAGAGCTCTAAAAGTGAAAATACAAAACAGATCATTAGTGCAAAATAATTCCAGTGAGGTTTTTTTTTTGTTTTTTTGGACAAATGAAACTAAATGACCATACTTCCTCAGAACATCCTAGAAAACATAGATAAGCTTACAGTATAAAACTATGCAGCTGGGCTTCTGCTTTATCTCTGTTTATTTCACAAACACAAAATCTGTACTGTGCATTTATGCTAGATGGCCAAAAATATGTACTGTAGATAATGCATTTGCATAATGTAGCATATGCATTTATTATGAGTGTATTTTAATTTGCACACAAAACATGTCCAAAAGCATGTCCGTTCATTCATTCATTCGTTCAATCAATCAAGCAATCAATCAAACTGAATTTAGGACTAAGTGTTGCTTATAATAATACTAGTAATAGTAATAATAATAAACTTAATAAAAGAATAATAAAAGAAGCTTCCCAACACCCTTTATGTAGTAAAAACCGACTTTGCCATATAAATTAATAAAAATAGAAAATAAAAACTCATACAGTAAATGTACTAAAGTAAACTTAAATAAATAAATAAAAAGTTAGTTTTAGGTAAGATTTAAAAATGACAAAAGACTAAATAATGTACTTTTTTTTTTTGAGTACATTACAAACATATTTTTGGCATCTTTTGAATAACACTTTGATCAGATACTTCCTTCCAAATTCCTACAACAGCAAAACACGGGATGAAAGATCCCAAAACAGCAGTGTCAACAACTCACACTCTATCATGTGAACTGGAGTTTAGAGCCACACAAAAATACGTTCCAGAGCAGCTGGGAATGTTGCAGAAGGTTCCGATTAAGCCAATGGTTTAAGTATACAGACAGCATGAGATTCGCAAACAGTTAGCCATGTGCTCGCTTGCTTTCTCTGTCTCTCAATCTCTCTGCAATGCGCATTTGTGAAAGTATAATGAAGGCCCACCCATGCATTACAATTAAAGCTAACCATTGTTTTATAGCTGCGCCTCTAGGATCAGGCCTCACATTTACCAGTGTGTGTCACTTCCACACAGGCTGTGCCCAGGTAAATAAAAGACTAAATGCTTGGAAACTGATTATAGAGCACAAATTACAGACAATAAGCAACATGCAGTAGCCAAGACATACTGTGGATCGCAGAGGAAAATGGTTTCATTCAAGCATTAACATCGTCTCAGATGTCGCTCCTAAAAGGGAGACTTAAATATAGATACAAGAGAGGCAATTGTTGACATACAGTAGAATTATAGAGCTACAAAATTAAAGTGAATAACATAGTCTACTTTTTTTGTGTTTTTTTTTAAACCTCTGTCTTTTGACTGAATACTCTGGTATCCTGGAAGTTCTGAACACACATTGTTGAGAACTCTTAAAAAGACACATCTGTGATCGATAGGTCTAATAGGTCTTGTTCGGAGAAAAATCGAAGTAAAAAAAAATCATAAGTCTATTTATAAATAGTTACAAAGACTTCCTTACTCCAATTACAGGGAAGTGTCTTTACCCTGAGGACACTGTGTTAAAATCCACGAAGGGCTGAACAATGCGACCTCACGGTCACAGGTCGCTTGTGTGAGCCAGACTTAGTATGAACAGCTTGAACACCTATAGTACTGCTGACAATTTGTCTAAATCCTTGAATTCATTATTGGTATATGATAAGTTCACCTGAAGCCAACATAAACAATTTTCAGACTTTTGAATCCCACATATAAATCATCGAAACACAATCACAGGAATTTGCTACTTTTGTTCCCAGAATTTTTCAAAAACCACTTTTTCCAGGTAACAATAATCTTGGCTGTAATTAATCGCTGACAAACTGCATTTGCCTCAGAGTAGAAGCTTTCGGTGCATGTAACACGATCACAGGACTGGAAGATACATGGCTTGTGTGGTGATTTTTCAGACACCACATTCAGAAGTGTGTTATGTTCCAGTAATTATAATGTAGGTGCAAATATCATACTCATGATGACCAACAGATGTCTTAAATTATAATGGAATGCTTTGGTCAATGGCATGGAAAATGGAATCACTTTTAAAATCAAACCCAGTTGATTTTTTACCATCATTATTTTGCCACCAGAGGTGTTGGCTAATATTTGAACAGTATATATAGTCAAAGTCAAAGTCACCTTTATTTATATAGCGCTTTAAACAAAATACATTGCGTCAAAGCAACTGAACAACATTCATTAGGAAAACAGTGTCAATAATGCAAAATGATAGTTAAAGGCAGTTCATCATTGAATTCAGTTATGTCATCTCTGTTCAGTTAAATAGTGTCTGTGCATTTATTTGCAATCAAGTCAACGATATCGCTGTAGATGAAGTGACCCCAACTAAGCAAGCCAGAGGCGACAGCGGCAAGGAACCGAAACTCCATCGGTGACAGAATGGAGAAAAAAACCTTGGGAGAAACCAGGCTCAGTTGGGGGGCCAGTTCTCCTCTGACCGGACGAAACCAGTAGTCCAATTCCAGGCTGCAACAAAGTCAGATTGTGCAGAAGAATCATCTGTTTCCTGTGGTCTTGTCCTGGTGCTCCTCTGAGACAAGGTCTTTACAGGGGATCTGTATCTGGGGCTCTAGTTGTCCTGATCTCCGCTGTCTTTCAGGGATGTAGAGGTCCTTTCTAGGTGCTGATCCACCATCTGGTCTGGATACGTACTGGATCCGGGAGACTGCAGTGACCCTCTGATCTGGACACAGACTGGATCTGGTGGCCACGGTGACCTCGGAACAAGAGAGAAACAGACAAATATTAGCGTAGATGCCATTCTTCTAATAATGTAGCAAGTACATAGGGTGTTATGGGAAGTGTTTCCGGTTCCGGTTTACCTAATTAATGCAGCCTAAAAATCCTTTAACGGATTTGGATATTAAAAGCATATTAGTATGTTGTGAATGTGTATGCCAGGTTAAAGAGAAGGGTCTTTAAGCTAGATTTAAACTGCAAGAGTGTGTCTGCCTCCCGAACAATGTTAGGTAGGTTATTCCAGAGTTTAGGCGCCAAATAGGAAAAGGATCTGCCGCCCGCAGTTGATTTTGATATTCTAGGTATTATCAAATTGTTGAGTTTTGAGAACGTAGCGGACGTAGAGGATTATAATGTAAAAGGAGCTCATTCAAATACTGAGGTGCTAAACCATTCAGGGCTTTATAAGTAATAAGCAATATTTTAAATATTTTATATTAAAATCTATACGATGTTTGATAGGGAGCCAGTGCAGTGTTGACAGGACCGGGCTAATATGGTCATACTTCCTGGTTCTAGTAAGAACTCTTGCTGCTGCATTTTGGACTAGCAATAAAGCATTAAAATAATCTTACCTTGAGGTCATAAATGCATGGATTAACATTTCTGCTTTTGACCTTGAGAGCATAGGCCGTAATTTAGATATATTTTTGAGATGGAAAAATGCAGTTTTACAAATGCTAGAAACGTGGCTTTCTAAGGAAGGATTGTGATCAAATAGCACACCTAGGTTCCTAACTGATGACGAAGAATTGACAGAGCAACCATGAAGTCTTAGACAGTGTTCTAGGTTATTACAAGCAGAGTTTTTAGGTCCTATAATTAACACCTCTGTTTTTTCAGAATTTAGCAGTAAGAAATTACTCGTCATCCAGTTTTTTATATCGACTATGCATTCCATTCGTTTTTCAAATTGGTGTGTTTCACCGGGCTGCGAAGAAATATAGAGCTGAGTATCATCAGCATAACAGTGAAAGCTAACACCATGTTTCCTGATGATATCTCCCAAGGGTAACATATAAAGCATGAAGAGTAGCGGCCCTAGTACTGAGCCTTGAGGTACTCCATACTGCACTTGTGATCGATAGGATACATCTTCATTCACTGCTACGAACTGGTGGTGGTCATATAAGTACGATTTAAACCATGCTAATGCACTTCTACTGATGCCAACAAACTGTTCAAGTCTATGCAAAAGAATGTTGTGGTCAATTGTGTAAAACGCAGCACTAAGATCCAATAAAACTAATAGAGAGATACACCCACGATCAGATGATAAGAGCAGATCATTTGTAACTCTAAGGAGAGCAGTCTCAGTACTATGATACGGTCTAAATGACCAAGGATATATTTTAATGCCAAAAAAATGAAATTTTCTCTTGTGCAAGTGAACAGAACTAGTGATTAATTGTTATTTAAACACACATACAACTATAGCCATTGATGTTTGCGCTGCAATCTCAATTTTCTAGTGACACTAGCTCTACTATATCGACCATGTAACTGAAGAATAATGGGACCCCAGTAACAAATAGTTAATCAATCCAATGTGACAGGCTAGACCTGATGCGAAATATTGCCCCGTCTTATTATTGAACATTTTTTGAAGTCCATCCCATATTAGGGTTAACCCATTGTTGTTTTAGGTTTTCTGACAACCCATATGAATTTCAGCAGAGCGGCTTGTTGGGCTAAAATTATTGAATTTATACATGTGTGTCATATTCAGTGGTGCATTCCAAGATGTTATCAGTGGAAAACATGCAACCAGAGAGGGCAGAGGAGTTATGATTTAAAGGTCTCTCACCGGCTCACTGTCACAAGCCTTTAGGGATGTAGGTTTACAATGCAGATGCAGGGAATGGAAATTCATCACATTCTTAAACAAATTACTCCCAACTGACTTTTGGAGAAAAAGCTGAAAAATGTTGTTAACACATTTTTAAACACTACTGGTTTTCTCAGCTAGGCTACAATTATTTGATCAAAAATATGGTACAAACAGTAATATTGTGAAATATTATTACAATTTAATATAACCAATTTAATATAAACAAAATAACTGTTTTCTCTTTAACTATATGTCAAAATGGAGTTTATTCAAGTTGACATGATCCTTTAGAAATGATTCTATGCCAATTTCCTGTTTAAGAAACGTTTCTGGTTATTATCAACCGTTCAACAGTCAACAGTTTTGCTGCTTAATATTTTGGATTATATTTTGAGCACTAAACCAGAATATTAGAATGATTTCTGAAGGATAATGCAAAACAAAACAAAAGAACAAAGAAAATAAAAAACATGTAATAATGACTGCTAAAAATGCAGCTTTGCATCATAGGAATAAATCACACTTGAAAATATATAGCAAAAAAAGACATTTTAAATTGTAGTAATATTTTACAATATTATTTTACTTTATTAGAAGCATAAGATACATCTTTCTAAAACATAAAAAATCCAATTTATTCCAAACTTGACAATAGTATACATGAAATGTCAAATCTGTATACTATTGTTTTCCCCCTATGTGAACAGTGTGAAACAAGATAACCTAGTTCTTAAAATGATTTAACAAATTCATCTGTGAAAAGCCCAAAAGTGTGTCCACTCCAAGTACATCACAGAAACAAAGAGAACTGAGGCAAAAAGCCTGGAAAGTCAGTATGTCTTCTTTGTTTCAACTTTCTGGATGTTTATATTTCTGTCTCTGATGGTCTGCCCAGTGGATTCAGTCAGTCCCAGAAGTTATGAAGGATGAGGAACGAGTCTCCTTTTCTGCTTACGTGTTTGAAGGTAAAACCTTGGGATACATTGGCTGACCTTCCTCTGTGCCGTACAGCTGTGGACTTCAGTCGTTCTCTGGAATGGGCCTGGAGAATCTCATTTTGGAAGTCTAAAGTAAGAGAATTAAATACAAAGTTATAGGTGCTGATTTTAGTTGTATTGTCTTAGGAGGTCCAAAGCCAAGATTTTGTTCCCTACTAAGTATAACTTCAACGTTTCCCGTGTGTTTTTACAGGCTCAGAGTCAGCAGAGAGAACCAGCTGCTTCCGTAGGAGCATCATTACTCTTATACAGTATACACTTACAGTCACAAGCCTTTTCTTTTTTTGAACGATATGAATATTTTCATTGAAGTGACAGTACAAACATTTATCATTTTAAAAATGTCAAATGCTGCTCTTTTTGAACTGTATATAAAAAATCCAAGATTTTTTTAAAAAATTGTTTTATCATGGTTTCCACAAAAATATCAAACAGCCGTTTTCAACTCTGCCAATAATAATAAATGTTTACTGCGCACTAAACCAAATGATTTCTGAAGGATCACGTGACACTGAAGTGGCTTCTGAAAATTCAGCTACGCCATCACAGGAATAAATGACACATGAAAATATTATTAAATTAAACAATATTTAAATTTTAATATTTTGCTGTGTCATTTGTTTCTTTATAATTCACAATATTACACTTTATACTGTATTTTTGAGATAATAAATCTTACCAACCCCAAACCTTTGAACGGTACTGTATACAGTAAATTGTATAGTATTTTAAAAATGAAAATGTTTATATTGTAAAAAAAGAAGAAAAAAAAGAAAAAGAAAAAGAAAAAGAAATGTACCAGATATTCAGAAATATGCTCTGGTCAAGCTCAGATTCTCTAACTATATGATGTAATTATTTACACTATGGCATGAAAATGTAACAGAACATTTAACCGGATAATCAAAAAAACACCCCAGAAGTTGTCAGCCAATCATATTTCAGTCAGCATTTTTTTTTGCCCGATATGCATCAGACGGTCAGTGAACACACTGTGGGTGAGCCGTGATTGAAGCCAAGACTGTTTATTGCCAATAATATCAATACTTATGTAGAGTTATAATTCAAGGATTCTGAGGTAATACATCAGCTGAAGTCTCAACAAAGGTGATTTAATCAAATACATTATCCTTCATTATCCACCTCATTCAGTGTGATTCAAACCCTCCATGACAGAATTAATTTCCATAAACAAACTCCTATACCTCATCTGTTTGTTTTACCAATATCAGGATAACATCATGACGATGTGACCTAGATCAGGATAAATATACAGGGGCACAAGAGTCTGGCCTTTCATGACTGTTAGTGCATATACTGTGGCATGTTTTAATAAAGGCTTTCTTTATATGCCCATTACAGAAGACCACAGCTGGGATTCTGGATGCGGTGCCGTTTTATTGGACATTTCAAAGCATGTCTCAACTCAGCATGATGCAGTTCTCTAATAAGACGCTGGTCTAATTCAACAAGACAATTTTCTTCAGTGCATTATACCAGAAATCTGCCACGTGGCTTGTTTTTATGGCACACTTTAAGACGGTTGCAGTGCTGTAGGTGGCCCTTATACCTTTCTGGGTTTGTAGAGGCACAGTATGAGGAAGAATAAATGAAAACACAGATTAATAAACCTCAAAACTGGAACATACAGGGCAGGCCTAGTTTTACTTCAAAGTGTCAAGCTGTCAAACATATCAGTCATGGCCAGGTCATATTTCTCTAAAAAAAAAAAAATACGAAATTTGAAATCACTTACAAATCTTAATAGTCCTAAAACATGCTTCATTTATTAATTCAAAATATTAGTTTTTACTTTGTCTTTTGCATCAAATGCATCTGCACTATAAAAAAAATGATACAGTATAACCACTGTGACAGTTATAAAATTGTCAAATACAAAAATAAAACCAAATAATTTGCAAAGCATTTATGCAACATGTTACCATTTGTTGTAACAAAAATAGAAAAAGAAAATGACACATCTTAATATGCTTAATTTATTTATGCTAAATATTATGTATAATTTTTTCTTTAGATTTTTGCCTAATTTTTCCATTTATTATAAATGCATCTGCATTGCCAAAAAAATTTATAAATCAAAGTTGTAAGTAAAATGGTATACTGAAATAGTACATTAAGTATATTTTACAAGAAAATGTTATTTCAGTCTTTCTACTTCTAAATTTCACATTTAATTCAATGTGTTACATCATTGTAACTTACAATCAATTCCTCTGTGAAAATGGTTTAAATCCTACAAGGTTTTTTTTTCTCAGCGTGATGATTGTGCAACTGCCTTTTGTCAGCAGAATAAATATATAATTAAATAATTACGCAGGGGCGTCGGACTGGGGGTAAAACCAGTACTGATTACCAGGGCCCCAAAGGAAGAGAGGGCCCTTGAAAAGTCTGGAATATATATTTTCAAGGGTGGGGGGCCCAATAGGACTGCCTATGCATAGGGCCCGGGATCTTGTGCAGCGCCCTGCGTTTGGGTGAGAGATGACCCAAGAGATGACTCCTTCAATCCTGTGATTAATCACAGGAAGTATTTCCAAGGTAATTGTATCTAGAGCAAACAAGCAAACACAGTGACAATGGCCAGCGTCCAACACAGAACGCAAGCACTTTTCTTGGCCTGACTCATAGGATCTGAAAAAGATGAGAGGAGAATCTTACCCCCGGCCCTGATAGGGATACGGAATAAACAAAACAAGCTCGTTCTCTGCTTTTTCTCTACCCAGAATACACACAAACATGTAGTTCCTGTTTCTTGCCTGCAGCCCAGAGGGGGTCCGTGTCCTCACTGCAAGTGTTATAACAAGCTGTTGTGAAAATGAGAGAAGCAGACCCTCGCTGTGTCCTCCAGGGAACTTTCCATGTTGACCACTCTGCTGCAACAGAAACATCGCTGGTGTTCTGGCAAATTCATATGAAGCAATAACACTCCAAATAACTGTTTCTATTTGAGTCCGGCTCTGTGAACTATGTCGTCCATCAATCTCAGTTCCATTGCAACCACCTGGTTTGCAAGAGTTATGATTTTCAAGACTATCTCAAATGTTCCCTTGGCATTTAAAAGCAACAGGCAAACAAGTGCTCCCAGTGGATCGTGCCTCAATTAAACTAAAATATAGCCATGAGAAGTTCCACTTGATGCTTTCTGGGGAGTTTATGGTCTAAAACCACTGGTTTATCGAGTCCAAACAGTCAGTCATTGATGCCCGTTCTGCTCTTTCGGTTACTGAAAATACCATAAGATTGGTTTTGACGGGCTATATTCATACCCACATGGTATATGAACAAATTAATGAGGTTTTAACATGAAAAAAAACACACAACACGTGCTTAGATTTAATTTGTTGTATGACCATACTGCAGTGGGTAATGTTTCCCAGCTGTTCTGCTGGAGTCTCAGTGGAGCAGGGAAGGGTAATGGCCGTGTTGGCTGGTCTGGTGGTTTTAACTCTGGTTTGAGTTGTGATCCTGTGGGAAACTTAACAAAGGCATTGAGAAAAATGGTCTATAGTTCAAAATCTTTATTTTCTTTGATGTTAAAAGATGACAAATGGTACATTTTACTGACTTGAATGGTATTTGAAAGAAATAATAACTTATTATTTCTGTGTGTCTTCATGATATACTGTACTGTATGTGTTGTATTAATCTTTGATAACTTTAGTGATGTGAACGAACTAAAAACCAAATAAACAAATAACATAAAACAAACAATGAATAAATTAATTGAATTGAAAAAATGAATAAGATGAATGAATGGATGAATAAATATAATAACTTTATAAAACATGAAATATAAATTAAAACAAATAATTGAATGAATAAATAAAATGAATAAATGAATAAAATGAGTAAACAAAATTAATTAATTAATTAAGTTAATTCTACCAGCAAACAATCAAATACATTAACTAATAGTTAATTATACATTTGTTAACATGAACTAACAATGAAAAATACTTCTAAAGTATTTATTCATTTTAATCTGTCAATTTCAGCATTTACTAATTCATTATTAACAAAAGTTGTATTTATGAACCTGAGCTAACATGAACTAACAATGAACAGATTATTAAGCATATTAACTAATGCTAACAAAGATGATGAAATACTGTAACAAATACTGTATTGCTCATTGTTAGTTAACGTTAGTTAAAGGGATATTTCACCCAAAAATGAAAATTCTGTCATTAATTACCCACCCTCAATTTTGTTCCAAACCTGTAAGACCTTCGTTCATCTTCAGAACAGAAAGTTCTCAAAAATACCACAACACATCCGTGTGCATTCTTCTACCTGTAAACAGGGTGTAGCGCTTTGGGGTCCTACATCAGAACGCCGGCTCCAGCATCATCAGCACAATCAAAGAGCATAAAAGAAAAGAAATTGTTGAATAAATTTGTTATTTTTTTACTAATTTATTTTTTGCACACAAAAAATAAGGTGGTGGTCCCTCTTTTTAAGAAGGGGGACCGGAGGGTGTGTTCCAACTACAGGGGGATCACACTTCTCAGCCTCCCTGGGAAAGTCTATGCCAGGGTACTGGAGAGGAGAATCCGGCCGATAGTAGAACCTCGGATTCAGGAGGAACAGTGTGGTTTTCGTCCAGGCCGTGGAACACTGGACCAGCTCTATACCCTCTACAG